>NC_050074.1:115653118-115875618 GCF_009764565.3 Dermochelys coriacea
AATGTATGCTTCTTTCAATCTGGGTGTCTGATCTACAAAACAATAATAATAATAGTACCAACTACAGTTGCAGAAGATACTGTGTGCATAGTCAGCTTTTAAAACTCTAACTGCATTTTCCTCTGAGCTTTTCATGTCTCATTTTGCTCCTAAACCTATAATTATTTATTATCAATTAAGCTCAAAGCTGGTTTAAAAGTGCTGTGAGGGAGGTCTATCCAAAATCCACTATTGCTAGATATGCATTTTTAAAGAAAAGCTATCTCCATGCTTTATATTTCTCTTTTCTTCATTTTTACCATTTGTTCTATCACTGACGTATTTCTTGTTTATATTCTGTGGTGCACTGCACCTCAAACTAGTACCCTGTAAGTCCCATATTTATCATATTCATTCTACATGTATTCACAAAACATCACATTTATTGTTAACGTAAATTTAAAACACCTATATCTCTGGATCTGCATCTATTATCAATTATGAAAGCTTTTGCTAAATTTATGAATTGAAAAAAGAAGCAGGTTTAATGGTCAGTGACAAATATACATCAACTCTATGCAAAACTGAAATACAAATTATAGTTACAATATTATGTAACTAAAATCCAAATTTTAGATAAGTTTACCTGCTAGAATTGTTTCCTTACTTAGAAGAGAGTCCCTTTTTCTTATATATAGATTTTCTGAATATTCACATATAATTCTTGAACACAATGTAATCGCTAAAGTACATCATATTATTTTTGATAACATTTTGTTTGAAAACACTTACAATGATTCCATTTTCAATTGGGAGAGTTTTATCCTAAAGCCGGCTGCAAGTTTGTATATTTCACTTCTGATTTTAAAAAACACAAGTCACTCAAGTTAACGCATTCATGGTTTGTGTAAGTGTATGGGTACAATATTCCTGGATATTTTACTTCCTTTTTTTTTTTTTTTGAATAGTGCATAATTAAAGGGTTAGAAAAGTTCCTACTTAAAGATTGTTTTTTTGTTTGGCAGAAGACAATGGTTTGCAATACCTTAAATGAACTGAAAAAAAACCTTTGTATTGTATGTGAAAATAAATTTGCAACCATTGAAAAGCTGTTACATACATTCATGTAGATTTAAGTTCAGAGATATGGCATTATTGCTGTAGTTCAGTGTTTCTGACTATGCAAAAAAGAAAACAAGAACTCCAGAATACGTCTCTTCCTTTCACTATTCTACTTTTGAAATAGAAATGTGGTAGATTACTTTGACAAAAAGAAGTTGAAAAGAAAGATTATTTTAATTGAATCATTCATATCAAAATATTCTTTTTGATAACTCCAAATTCTATTTTAATAAAATTTAGATAGTAATAGCTTGTTTTTTTATGTTGATACTCACTTAACCTACTTGCAATTCTAAAGAAGTCAACACTTGATTGTGACAATGTTCAAAAGAATTTCCTATGCCACAAGCACAGTAAAAACTTTCACCAATTAGTGCAGGAAAAAAGGAGGGAAAAGCCACAGCGCTGGTGCTCAAAGAGCCAGGCCTTGCGGCAAAGCTGTCATGTCGAGTGGATTGATCAACAGGACCGCAATTTCTAATGGCATGTTGTCATGAAAAGTCAGCCACAGGGAGCCACCTGCTTTACTCCTCATAGACAGCTAGGGAAAGGAAGGGGGGAAAAAAAACCTCCATACCTAGCTCTGCTAGTCCTTTCTGCTAACAATTTTGGTAAGGGTTTCATGATTTTTATTCAGAAGGAATATGTCAAGTCTCAAACTGTAGCCTCCTGCCTCTAAGATTACAAGAGTACGAAGGCTGACGCTCTCTTTCTTTTTTGGGGAGAGACGGGAAAAATTCCATCTTTAGCCCCCAAATACTTCTTAGATCAGAAAACACACCTATTACATCTTTAAACCAACAAAGTTGGTCAAGAACTTAACAACGTACCTATGAAGCTTTCTTCAAATAAAAAACAAAATAAATAGAAGACCCCGTAAATGGATTTATTTCTATGCCACCTTTCTTTGCTCTCAGCAATCATAAGAGACTTTATTTGACAAATATATTATGGGTTTGGTTTCAATGTAGATTACATCTATCTTTCAGATTAGTTAGTTAATTCTGAGTCCATGGCAACATTATATTCTGGATTCCAATCTTCAGATGACATGGTCCATAGTATACTTTGAATTGCAGAGACAATTGTACAGATTACTGCATTGAAGAAAAAATATAACAAGTTTCCTTGTTTTGCTTTTGTAATATTTTCTTGTGCTTGATGGAACATAATTAATACTTAAGAACTTCCACAAACTTACCATTAAAAACAGCGCCAAACAGTCTGTCTTAATCACTGTTACAGGAATGCGTTAGTCTCATTTTAACCCATGGTTCTGATTATCATCACTCAAAAGGCATGGATATTTCCCTCTTATATCACACAAAAGCCAAATATATTACTTTCATTTGTTATGTCTCACATAACGTAATACAATTGCTGAAGTAATTCCTGCTTAACTAAAAATAAACTGCAACATTATGCCACAGTATAACAGAAAAATGTAAATCTCAGACTTGGGCAGATCTGTATGGTAGCCCCTTAAAATCTTCAACCATTTTTTTAAAGAAGCTTTTGTTGTCTGGACCAGAGAGATTCAATTTTGTTTTGGTTCATTTGTACAAAATATTTTACATGTTTAATACCTGTATAAAAGGGTCCAAAACAAAATAGAAATGTGCAGTGTCTGCTAATTTGATTTTTTATTTTATTTTTTTTAAAAAACATCCGTCATCTATGTACAAAAGAAAAAAAAAGTCAAATAAAAGTTAAAGAACTTTTAAGTTCATGAAACCAAACCCAACTTGGCATGCAAATCACGTACTGTAACCTTTTATCGGCGCAGCCTCTGGTCTCATCAGTCGATGAAATTCTCAGCCCGCGGCAACAGCTTAGCCGAGGGATGCAGACCAATGAGAAAATATTCATTGTGTTAGCATTTCAAATGGCGAGAAAGGAAGAAGAAGCGCTAACTGATCACTGCCCGTGGAATTAATTGGATATTCCAAGAATAATGTCTCTCACTGAAGATCCTTGGAGGCCGAACGCTAGTAGAGACCACATTTTGTGCGGTGCCTTCAAAAAGAGACCGCTTGGGGGTAGTGGACATATTAGGGTTTTAGCGCTTTTCCCTAAAGGCCAGAAAATAATCAGATGCACTGAACCAAACTCAGCTAATCCATTCCATAATTATACACACAAATCCAATAAACTATGCCATATTACTGGAAAATTAAACTATTATAGTGAATTTGCCACTTAAAAAAAGTTTGGATTTTGTTTTGTTAAAAAGAAACCTTGGTGAAACCTTCAAGTTTTGTGTGGGTAGATGGAAATACACGCTACAGACACACATTCAATAGTATTTTAAAACCTAGTATAAGAGTAATGTCTAGCTGTAGTCTTCTGTTATGTTTAAAGCTCGTGTAGGTGCCCCACAGCTTCCTTCCTTTATATGGAGGGGATTTACGTTTCAGCTTTATTGCACATAGCCCAAGCATATGCAATGACCCTGGCTGATATTAGTATATCTTTCCTTAAGACTCATCTTAATCTAACCTTTTCAAGACTCTTTTGCTTTCAAACTCAAAACAGCATAAAAAATGAGCATGGGGGGGGGGGGGCGCTAAGAGACTGAAGTAAGACTTTGGCTTGGTCCAAAGTAGTATCCCTCTGGATAAACAGCTGCTTGTGCAACTAAATAAGCTCCACAGACCAAAAGGTAAAAAAAAGAAAAAGAAAAAAAAAAAAGAGAGCGAGATTAGGAACCTTCCCAAATGTTCCATCTTTCCTATCGACCGCTGGCCTAGCGTGAGGTGTCAATTTTGACTCCAAAGAGAGCACACGAATTCGCAGCGGTCCCATTATGCGGTCTCTGCGCTCATTGTAAATTCTGTCAACGAAGTCAATCTTATTAACTTCCGCACTGGTTCACACATGACATTTTCTTCAATTTTCTTGCTGACATCAAAAACATCAATTAGCAGCCCGAAAATAGGAAGGAACGAATGACAGAGTCTGATAACGTCAACTATTTGAAGCCAAGGGTAAATCTATTCTCCAGTTCTGAATGCGTTCATTACAATTGCATTTTCAAAGAAGACCTCCAAATAGCAAAGAAAATTAAATTTATCATCTAGAAACGCCTAGAAATTGTTTTTTTAATCCTATGTCTATCTCTCAATCCCAGAGTGTAATACAAAGTATCGCAATTCAGTTTTATGATAACATGCCACAACTTTAATAGGAAGTTTATAAAATATGCAGCCCCTGCCATACTTCCAACATAACAACTACAAGAATTGAGAAAATTTGTCCAACAGATTGCAGCATTGCCTTGTCTGTGCCATCAATTCTCATAGGCTGGCATAGCACTTAACACACACACATACACACACACACACCATCCCTTCACAGTTATGAAGAACTTGTGGACTAGACAGCTGTGTACTAACTAGTGTCTTTAAGATAGTAGCAAGCACTACAATACTTTAGGAAAGAAGTCCCTCATTTGCATTTTTCCAACTCTTTTTACATATCAGATAAAACAAACCAACTCCCCATCCATTAAAGTGAAGGGAAAGTCCACACAAAGATGTTTCACTTAACTGTCAAGCCTAAAAGCACATGTATTCATTCAGTTGCTTGAACTTCTGGTAACTGCACTATTACCCCGTTTAATTTTATTGACATTTTCAAAAATAAATACTTGAAAATATCCTCCTCTTAACACAGAAATATGACGCCATGAATCAGTAACATGGTCCATTTGCAGTGCTTAGCAATATGTTTATAAGGAAAATAAGCAGGTTTAATATCACTCCAAAAATGTAACGTCATAAACCTGTTTTTTATAGTCTTTAAAGACCCCCCTCCTCTTTTTTTTTCTGCTGATGTGTCCGCTTTGTGAGACATCGTTTCATGCTTGTATTACATCTCCTAGGGAGTGAATAAAGCAACTTTCTTGGCTACCAAAGACACTCACTCGGACTTAATGCAAACAGAAAGAGCAGCTACACCCTGATAAACAGATCACATTCCTTCAGCCCATTGATTTTTTGATCTTGTGACATTTTTTAGTTGCTTCCATTCTCTTCCTTGTCTTTTCCTCAATGTCACAAAAGACAAAAATGTCTAAACAATTGATGGCAGGGATATCTATTAGCTGTCAACCCGCTTTTTTCCCCGGTACTAAGAAAGTACAAAATAGAATGCCGAGAACTGGTAAGGTGACACATTACAGAATTTTTAAAATAAATTGACTAATCACATTCTATTATTTTATCTTTCCAAACCAAACCTTGCTGAGAAGTAATTTGTGGAAGGAGGTCGGGATGGAGGAGGAGGGGAAAAGTTCAGTTAAATGGGTTTCTGTAACTTTGGGTACATGGAAGCAACCTGGGGGTGGATAGGGAAGAGGTCGGGGTGAGACAGCCCTTAGAGTCAAGCACTCTGAGAACTTCAGTTCTGTCATACATGACATTGTTTTGGTTTTCCGGAAAAAATGAATATGCAACTAAAATACTGTACTAAGACAAGCAACATTAAGAGATGTTTGGGAATAAAATGAGCATGGCTGACCTTTGAAAAATTGTAAAATTATTTCATGTTGCTCAAGAAAAGCAGCAAAATACACAAAGACTTGTTGCCACTATCATACCTGCTTTTTCAAAAGTACATTTGAGCATCATACCATTTCCAACAATCCACACCATGAACAATTATAATCAAGCAGATTCATGATTAAATTTTGTGTCCTATAATTCAGTGCAGATGATCGTGACTTGAAATTAGCAAAACTTGGTTGTAAACCAAAAATAACATCATAAACATGTAACATTATATGGTTCCTCAAAATTATAAGAAATGGGGATTAACTCAAAAAACAAGACATATGAACAAGTTAAGTTTAGCTTTATTTAATCATGCAATGCATAACATACAATGAACTTCCCAAGAAAACAACAAGCATTCACTAGATAATTATGTTGAAATCTGAGAATAGATATATGGATATTTCATTGTAAACACAGCCTGGAAAATAATAATAAAAAAACCCTGCTTCTTCTAACTTTACAGGGTTTGACTCTTTTTTAAATAAAAGTACAGAAGTGAGTGGAACAGGAAAGAAGAAATAAATTCTAGAAGAAAATATCAGTGCCATCTCAAAAACAGCTCCTTTAACTCTACTTATTGCTCTCATTACAGAAAGGAAAATAGAATTGATCAATTTGTTCTCTCTTCCAGCTTATGTTAGAAATTTTTAAGAATCTAGCCTTTCACTACTAGGGGGCCCAATCCTGCCATTCTTACTCAGTCAAAACCCCTTCAACTACACAATAGGAGTTTTGCCTGAGAAAAGATTGCAGTGATCAGCGCTCGTTTGCTTTCAAATAACTTGCTGGATTGTGGCCGGAAAACCAGATTTTGCGAACAGTCTGGAGTTTTTTAATGCATATTTCTAAACAGAAACATAATAGAAATAGAAGCGTTTCATTATTTCTTACTCATTATTTTGATTTTACTATGTTCTACCCTCTGATGCCAAAATTATACAACTTTTATTCAAGAAAAAGATCCTTGGTATGCAAAATATGTTATTGCTAATCACTTGTAACAATCTTTACGCTAAAAGCCTTCTCCTAAAAACTCCATTGCCTGGCAGAACTGTGAGTTCAAGTTTACATTAAATGAATGAACCAATACTCTTGCTTTTGCTTATTAGACTGAAATATTAAGCTGAAGAAATCTGGACAGCTTCCTCAGTAGTAGGTTTACTTTACTTTACTTTACTTTTTTTTTAAGGCAAGTTTGTTGCTCTCCCAGTAATCTTTTCTTCTTGAAGAGAATTTTTTAAAACATATTTGTTTTAAATATTTTTTTCCTGTCAAGCAACATTGAGTATCCCTGAGATCATTTCAGCTACTCATGTGTTGATGATATTTGGGTTTACAAAAAACATTTCCAATGAATTAAACCTGTGACTGACTGACAGCAGCAAAAAAATTGACCACAGGTTACTGATGGGATGAACTGTGGTTATGATTTCTTAAACCACGCGCTGTCCTTGAAACGGAGGCCACATACGGCTCCATTAGATACAGCTCCAGTGCTCTTGATCTATTATTTACAAAGAAAAACCCTTCACTGGTTAAGTGGCCCCTTCTACTTCAGCCTTCAATTTCAGCTGCATCAAACATCTTGGTGGGGAGGTAACGGGGGGGGGGGGGGAAATAAAATGTGAGTCCACAATATAATTCTATGCAAGTGAAAATTATACTTGAGTAAGAAAATTCAGACTGTCTGGAAAGAGGGTTTCCACTCAATTTGTAAACAGATTCAAAAAAATCTGAAACTGATGATAATCCCAGTTTTTGGTAAAACTGTGTGAGGTTTTAAAAATAAAAAAAGTATCATATACTTCCTTTTTAATAAAAGTAAAATGAAGGAGTCAGCTAGAATTATGAGGCTTTCTATTGTAAAATCAAGCATTTTCATGAGAATATAATTTTGCATTACAGACTGTAATTATCAAGACTATTCTTTAAATCACACTGCATTCAATCTAATTAGAAAGCTCAGATCTCACCTTTGTACTGAACTTTCACTCTCTGATGCCAATTAGAAACTATTTTAAATGAATTTCCCAATTAAACTGATTCCTGTGATCATTTCTGACATAAGATAAAAACAGGCTTTTTCAGCAAAAAAAAAAGTGATGTGGCTGTGCAGTCTGCCTACATTTCACAAAATATTTGAACTGGGTTTTTGTCTCCTTATAACGAAGGACAACTCCTCTCCCCTGCTTTTAACACCCCCCCCCATCTTCTTGCACATTTGATGTCAATACTGTTTTAACTGCAGTTGGTATTGTTTCATTATTCAAAACACTTCCATTTTCAATAACCTATCCTGTTTTATCATCATATACATTTGGGTTTCATGTTAGAAGCTATGCCATTAGATGAATTATAAACATAAATTCTTAACAGTTAAGATTCTTTTAAGTTAGTATTTATTTCAGGCTTTTGTCAACTGAAAGCAATTCAGTAAATTTTCCTTTCCTTCTCTACAAATCTATTTCTAGAAAGCCAATTCCGGTTTAACAAATTACTGTATTTGCTTATTGTAGAGAACAAAATTAGTTGAAGTCTCCCAAACAAAAGACCTTATAATTAACATTAGCAAATGTGTTAAGATACACTTAAGAAATCCTGACAGTCTAATTATATCAATGAGTCATTTAACTCACATTTATATGAATTCAATTTATCTTCATTTCAATCACTGTGGATTGATGGATAGTTATCATTAGAAGTGACAAAACACCACCCTGCAGAAAAATGAGGACAATGCAATATTATAGATAGGTCTGCTGGAGACCTGCTAATGCTATGTAGCTGAAGATGACTTCTTGTGTACACATCATTGCCTTCACTAAGGGTGTCTACAAGTTATCATTAGACACATTCATTGTTAAAGACTAAGCAGGTCAGTGTTTCTGATCAAGTTGCAAATTAGACCAATTGAAGTGTTCTTAACCTACAGACTTGTGTCAGCCAAGACCTAACGGTACTGAAGCTACATGGTAATATGCTCTGTGTACACAACCATTACTGCATATTTCATGCTGAACACAAACAGACAAAAGCAAAAATGTTTCTTGGAAAGTAGGGGTGGAGGGGAGGGAAGAGAGAAACAATGTATAAAGAATACAAATTAAGCAGACAATACAATGTTGTTGTATTACTACAATTTGGAAGCAAAACAAAGGTTCTGTGGCAAACACAGAAACCAAAAGTGCAGGCTTGGGAGAGGAGAACATGACAGGTGCAGATACACGTGTCATTATAAAGCCAAACAACTGACATGAATTTCCATTACAAATTATAATCCTGCTAGTTTTCCGTATTATTGTTAATAATAGTTTGCAGAATTACAAAAGTGTATTAGCTGGCTAAATGAGAGGTTAAAGGTTGATCTAGCAGGAGCACTATGCTCGGTTGTGAAAGTTGATGTTTGGAGGGAATTGGAATAAAATGGTTTCCACTTTTATCCTTTTATTGTTTCCCCTTCTGTTTTCATAAATAGCTGTAAGGTCCAATCCCTGAAACATGTCTATGATCATCAACAGAGAATGGCATGCTAGACAAATCACTCAATGGAACATTAGGATATAAAAAAATATCATTGCTGAAAATTGTTGATCAGTTAATGAATGAGAAGAAAACGTCAACTTCATGGGTAAAGTGATGTGATTTATAGGACATTATGAAGTATTATTTAAGGAAGAAAGGCTGACAGAATTGAGAATGGGGAGCACTTGATAACCAGATGGAGGAACTGAAGTCAGTTGATGTTTAAATGGTAGAAAATATCTGGCCTGGGTCATAATTTTCAGTACAGTCCATAAAGAATCAATAACCCTGTTAAGTTATCAAAGGTAATAAAAGTTGCCCTACATATTGCCATAA
Organism: Dermochelys coriacea; assembly: GCF_009764565.3. Lineage (NCBI taxonomy): Eukaryota > Metazoa > Chordata > Testudines > Dermochelyidae > Dermochelys > Dermochelys coriacea. The sequence goes on from NC_050074.1 coordinate 115,662,634, forward strand.
ATGTATTGGTCTTTATTCAATAGTTAATGACCAGGATAGTAACCAATAGGAAAGTTTAACTTCCTTCTCAGTTTTCTGCTAGGTTTACATTTCCTTTTTGCAGAAATTTTCCCTTTTTATTTAATGATCTTGTTTTACAAGAAAGCAGTGTTTCCATGACCAGCTTGTTAACCACTAATAGTGGGCAAACCAGTTTGGAACCATTCAGAATTCACCCAAGTATTTACCCCAAACTCTATATGAACCAAAATACTTCTGGAGACATCAAGATGATCTAGTTGAAGAATCAGCATTATAGATCAGGAGTTCCTGGTTTAAAAATCCTGATTCTTCTACTAATGCAATCTTCTCTGGTTGGTTTAGTTTTCTCAGATGGAGATAACAAGATTTATTAGAAAGGTGACTATGAGGATTAATTAGTATAATGTTTAGAAAAGCGTAAATTATTATTGTCATTTTGGTGTTTGAAAAAGTTTAGTTATTCCACATTTTCACAAACCTCTTCACCTTTCTTGTTTCAAATGGGAACACAAATACTATATGAAAAAGTCATGACATGGTATATCTCATCCAGATACAACCCGGAAGTCCTGGAAATCTTGTGAGATTTCCAAGACAAGGAGTTTGCGACAAAATGATGAGTTTTTAATATCCTAATGCACTAGATGTGGGTTAAAGAGAGCGATCTACAAAAAACTTACTGAATGAAACTCCAAACCAAGGGAAGAAAAACACGTGTTTGGTTCCATTATTCCATGAGCCTTTCTACCAACATGGCCCACATTTTGAATGTACCTCTGCCCAATTTTGAAGAAATCTGGGCCAAATTATGGTTACACGTAGAAACCGTACAGTTTCTTGTAATGTTAACTCACGATGGGCCACATCAAACCACTGAATTTGAAGACCTGCAGATTTTGACACGTTAAAAGTTAGAACCTGATCCCAATTTCACAGCTTGATCCCATCTTTAGTTTAACCCCAACCCAGGCAAACAGTGGTGCCTTCAACTGCAATTTGCTTTTTCGGGTTCATGAAAATCTGTGGTGTGAACGGTGGAAAAATAAACTAATATGTCAGTGTATTATATATCAACTATCGGTGGCTTTTTTATAAATGTGAGTTACGGTCATTTCAGCCTTCCTGCTACCATCTCATTGCTCATGTGCTTACTATCTGGCCACTAACATTTACTCTGGGCTGAAATTTAACAGTGCAGTGTTTCAGCCCAGGGGTATTAATTTAATATTAAAAATATTTTAAACAAAATTAAAATGTATATGTTCTTCGCTTTCCCAAGAAACGGATGCTCTCCAGGAAAAGACGGTATTATTTATTAAAGAGAAGTCCAAGGATGCCAGCTTAACAGCTGCAGTGAATAAAACCGACTTCCATGGGGCGACAGCAACAATGCCAGTTTCTCCCACTCTGCCCTCCCTGAGATGAAGAGGCCATCAGAAGATTAACCCACAGGCTTCTCAGTCTGTGATCCATGTGCTGAGGCTGCATGTAGAAGTACTAAATGCGGAGGAACTCTAGCTTTAGATCCCATCTCCAAACATGTGTTTGAATATGGGTGTCGCTGACCATGGTGCATACATGGTATTCTAAAGATAAATGCAGGCTTTAACCATGTTTATATACCAAATTTCATCCCACCTAGATAAGGTAAGCCAGGGTTCCACCTGGAAAAGTGTAGGTACTTATATGGCTTCCATCATATTTGTGATCTGAGCATCTCATAATCTTTAATGCATTCATCCTCTCAACACCCATTGGAGAAAGGGAAATGTCATCATCCCCATCGTACAGAACAGGAACTGAGGCACAGAGAGACTATGACTTGCTCATCAGTCTGCAGCAGAATAGAGAACTGAACCTGGGTTTTCCCTGGCCCAGATAGCTTTCCCAACCACCACACCAACCTTCTTCTTGGAAATAAGCTGGTATAACCAGGTTTATAAGAATATAAGAACAGCCATACGGGGAGACCAAAGGTCCATCTAGCCCAGTATCCTGTATTCTGACAGCGGCCAATGCCAGGTGCCCCAGAGGGAATGAACAGAACATCATCAAGTGATCCATCCCGTTGCCCATTCCCAGCTTCAGGCAAACAGAGGCTAGGGACATCATCCCTGTCCATCCTGGCCAATAGCTATTGATGGACCTATCCTCCATGACTTTATCTAGCTCTTTTTTGAACCCTGTTATAGTCTTGGCCTTCACAACATCCTGTGGCAAAGAGTTCCCCAGGTTGACTGTGTGTTGCATGAAAAAATACTTGCCTTTTGTTTGTTTTAAACCTGCTGCCTCTTATCCCCAACCATGTTAAATATGGTTAATTTTTGTAGGGCAGATAAGGCCTTTGCTGCAAGGCAGTAGTTTGTGCCTGAATAAGTGATACTAATTATTCATTTAAATTTGGCATACAGCCCAATTCCACTATAAAAAAATCACTCCACAAAATTTGGGCGCTTGGGCAATTTTGAAAACAAATAAAAGGAAAAGATATTCATCTTTGAATAGTGGGTATCAGGAGAAAGGGAGAGAAAAGGTTATGGTTCCTCAATTACAAATAATAACTAATATCAAGACAGATAGCACTGTGCTGTAGGAATATAAATGAATTAATCCTCACTTCTGTTTTTTTCTTCTGCAAGAATTAGGCACCGTTTGCAGCTCACCCTACACAAGTGTGCAAGATGACAGAGGACAGGAGCACATTGGCACCCACTGCATACCTATGCAAAGGGGTGGGGGTATTCACAGGTCTTCTCAATCAATAACACATTGCATCCTTTCAAAGGGTGTACTAGAGGGAACTCTGCTTTACACATTGAGACAACCAGATTGCCCTCGGGAGCTCTAGCTGCAGTGCATTCCCTCCGTATTACATCCGCTTTGCAGGCTGTCTTTCAAAGCCATTACAGAGGCCTTATTTTCTAATTTAGCTTTGGGCTTAAAGAAGAGTTGCCATCCATCCCCAAATTTTCTATAATTGTTCTTAATTTCATGGGTGAAACCATGTTCTGCATGCACAGCTTGCAGGATGCTCAATGCAAAATATCATTCTGGTTTTGTATGACGACTTCTTTGAAACACTATGATGTTGTACCCCACAGCTGGAGGAAGTTGTGCCAAAACGCCATTGTTTGTCTGTGTGGCATGCCAAAGTAGTTACAGCTTCATAATATCATGACAGACAATGCATCCCATCAGTGGGTCAAAGTCACAAAGATAGCAACTCTAGCAAGTTACAGAGTTTGGTAATCCCATCATATCCCACATTGTGCTGCACCATTCTCCACCTTTCAGAGCCACACGTTTTGATACATCAGGAGACCTCTGCTTAAGAGTAGTGTGACAGGGTACTGGGCAATAGCAGCTGAGCCAGCACTCTGGTCACTGGAGAGCTTATTAATTACTCCAGAGCAGACCTCATTAAGAAGAGCTGTGCCTAACTGATGGGCTGAGAAGAACTAAGATGTTAATTAGGCCATTAGGCAGATGATACAAAAGGCACAGGAAGAAAGTGGGATGGGGGAAAAGCAGAAAGAGCGAGAGAAATAGAGATGGCTCTTCCCTGTTTGCCTCAGGGGCTGAGGGCTCCCTAGGATCACAGGGGTGAGGTCATAGTGTATAAGGGTGTTGAAAATGAATACGGTAAATAAACTGCACCAGCAAAAAAAAAAAAAAAGTCTCTGAGCTGTTTGTGGTCTTGAGCAGAGACAGAAATCAGCTCGTGGGCCTTGCCACAGCAGGCTACACGGGAGCAGTCAAGGTGCTGCAGGCCAGGACCAACTCGAATTACTGAAGCGAGGCAAACAGCAAAGCTCAACTTTTTTTTTTAAAGAAAAAAAAATCAATGAGATGCACATACCAATGCATGCCTCACATCTGGCCTCAATGAGCATTTACTTGTTGAGCTCTATTACCTCAGAAGGAACTCTTTCCATCCCCAAATAAATAACTACCGGTTTTCAGGAAGTCCCCAAATACGTATTTACACAACTCATTTTTTTTTTTTTAGGTCAGTAAACCTGTTTTAATGTGATAGCTCAGCATGGCTCAGGAGATGGTCTACTGTATCAATTTCACATGCTTATGAAGGATTAATTCTATTCACTGGGGAAAAACACACCAACAGTGTCCTGTTATGTCCAACATCTACACAGATCTGCATAAATGAGTGATACACTTACTGTGTGCGCGGAATCATGTAGACACAAGAGTACTTTTAAATCACTAACTTCACTGTCCGAGTTACTTAAAGCCTAATGCTGCAATTCTTACTCCTGAAAGTAGTCATTAGATCCTTTGGGATGACTCACATAAACAAACATTGCCGGACCATCTACTGTTGGCCCCCCTGGTCGTGTGGTATCTCTGGCGAAGTTCCTTTGCTTTCACACGACACTGCTGTTGATCCCTGTCATACCCCATTGCCTGCATCCAATGTACAATCTGCTTGTAGACGTCCACAGTTCTATGGCTGGTCCATAGCTATGTTTACACAGCATCTTCTCTACACAGGCCCACGGGATCCAGTACCTCCTGTCTACTCCAGTCAGGGCTGCATCTAGTGTGGAGAGCTGCTGTGGTCAGTTTGGCAGTAGCACAGAATGAAGGTGAGCTGCTAGGTGTGCTCACCAAAGTGTGCAATGGATGAAAAGGCATTTCAAAAATACGCATGGGAGTTTTAAAGGGGGCATGGCTTCTGGTCTCTGTTACCCCCAGGCAGTGGAGTTTAAAATTGTGACCAGAGTGGTTACTGTTGCAGGGAATAAGGCACTGTAGGTCAGCTGCTGGAGAACCATTTGGGTTAACCCAGATCACACAGCGTCTACACTCACACTGAGTCAACCTCAGCAAGTAAAACCAGGGGTCCACGCTATTCCGGGAGGTGGTTTTACTGTGTCACTTATGTTGATGCTTATGGGGTGCTTATGTTGATCGGAGACAAATTTGAGTCTGAACACATGCGCAAATAGGTTGATGCAAGAGACTTACATCAACCTAACTTTGTAAAATAGACCAGACCCTGATTTACATGACAGTCCTAGTATTACTATTACTTATGGCCCATTTTTTGGTTTGTTTATACATGGGGTGCAAGTCAATAGGAGTTTTGCCACTGATTTCCATGAGGGCAGAATTTCACCCTTTGCTTTTCAACAGTGGCATAAAAATAAGTTTACAATTACTCTTCATACTTCATAAAAATGTGTGTTCAAAAACTCAAGGCTATCAAAGAAAACAAACAAAAGAGAGCTTCACCTCCTGTTATCTTCACTGGCAGACTGAATTTAGAATAATTAAAGCCCCCTGGTTGGTAGGTAAGAAAGTAAAGTAAAGTAAATAAAACAAAACCACTGGATAAAGAGAATACATAATAGTAGATGGAGGGACGATCATGCCCTAATGTAGGTTTGCCACTTTGGAACAATGACAATCTTTTGATGTAGCAATAAGGCCTTCACCTTCTATTATCTCTATTTTGGTCAAAATAAAACTCACCCTTTAAAAAAAAAAAGTGGATTTCAAGAGACATTGTCAGCTTAAAAAAGTCTTAGACCTTCATTCAACAATGTCCTTGTTTCAGAGCCCTGTGCCCTTGTATATGGGACTCCTTGCCACAGGACCAGATGGAAGGATCAAGGAATTCTATTGCAAACAAACATAACATTCTCTACCTGTGGCAAAGTCTACACTAGAGACTTCTGCTAGCACAGCTGTAGGCTTGTCTATACTTACAGCACTGCAGTGGCACAGATGCACCGTTGTAGTACTTAGTGAAGACACTACCTATGCTGACGGGAGAACTGCTCCTGTTGGTGTAGGTACTCCACCTCCCAGAGAGGCGGTAGCTTTGTTGTTGGGAGAAGCTATCTCGTTGACATAGAGCTGTCTACACCAGGAGTTCAGTTGGTATAACTGTGTTGCTCAGGAGTGTGGATATTCCACACCCCGGAGCAATGTAGTTATGCCGACATAAGTTTGTAGTGTAGATCAAGGCTGTGTCTCTCAGGGATCACAGCTCTTCTCAACCCAGCCAACATAGGTATGCCAGCCAAAACTTATAGTACAGACTGGGACTATGCCTATGACCACTTTAGACCAGAAAAGTGAAAGATTCTTCTTCTTTTCACTAGCTCTGCTCTTTGTTTTCTTTCAAGCTTTGCAGCTTGGGCAATGCAAGTCAATGACACTAGTTTCACTTCTCTTTATGGTCAACTTCCTCTTCCAGATTCCAACCCCTATAATGTCTGGATTTCAAATGCTATGGGACAAAGATTAAAAACTACTAAGATCCAAACAGAATGCATTCTGAAGATGTAATTTTTTAGTAGAAAGAACCAGAAGGGAAATTCTGGCCACCAAAAATTAAAATGGAAATTCTCCCTCTAAGAAGGTACAATTGGCAGTATTTAGATACTATTAGCTATCATCAGGCAAGTGTGTAATGGCAGTCACAGATCTGAGCGTCCTAAGGTTAGCCATTATAATTAGTGCCCTCTCGCTTCCAATTGATAGTGACTGGTAGGAACCTATTAGAGCTATAAAAATAAAATAAAAAAAATTAGAGAGATATTCTCTCCAGGCTTTCTTAAGTAAGCCACCCTGGGAATATATGCTAACTACTCATGCTAAACTACCTGTTTGACCTTGTATTTAGCTGTGACACTCTGAGTAGCTTTCCCAGACCTGAAGAAGAGCTCTATATATCTCCAAAACTTGTGTCTCTTTCACCAACAGAAGTTGGTCCAATAAAAGATGTTACTTCACACTGCCCCTTTTGTCACTCTGGGAGAGACACAAGTCACACCTTCTGGGCTGCTCTATCTTTTTAAACAGGCTGGAAATTAACAAAAGTAACTGGGTGGAAATGATATAATTCACAGGAGAAAATACAGATATGTACGACTACCCGGCAACATACAACCCCCACATTTGTCACCTGAGTGGGCATTTTCACCAAACTTTTCTCTCTTATGTAGAATGGGACTTTGCTACACACTCCCCATGTGTAAAGGTTTAACGAAACAAGAAAATTCCAGCAGGTTTCTGGTTTTATATTTTTATAGCAGTCACTGCAGAAATGGAATACCTTTTCAGGGGATACACTTAAGCCTTTACTTACTGAGGTTTTACGCACCCTTAATACTGGAAAACAATGGAATCTGTGTGCCAACAATGACTTCAGCACAATCCCCTCCCCTTCACAATGGCTGTATTCATACCACCATTATGAGCAGTTGCCCCAACTTTAACGGCCTACATTAGGAGTGCAGAAGACACAAAAGGAGGTGTTTCCAGGTTCATTGAGCACTTTGCAGCCATTCATCATGGAGGAAACAAAGAGCTCTGTGGATTACCCAGGCTAAGGCAGATGCACCAGCCCAGGCAACGCTTTCACACACCACCATGTTCCCAATATACCACCAATCCTAACCACAGTGCCAACTGACAAACATTCCACTCAGAAACAATTGTGCTGATACCTCTCGTCTATGTTTTATGCATTTCTTTGTCGTAGTTACCATGGGAATTTACTAGAAAACAGGTTTCAGAGCAGCAGCCGTGTTAGTCTGTATCCGTAAAAAGAAAAGGAGGACTTGTGGCACCTTAGAGACGAACAAATTTATTACAGCATAAGCTTTCGTGAGCTACAGCTCACTATGAAAACTGTGCTCTAATAAATTTGTTAGTCTCTAAGGTGCCACAAGTTCTCCTTTTCTTTTTACTTTAAAACAGGATCTTTGTTTCTTAAAGGTGAATTGAATGCTTTTTAAAAAATGGTTTAACAACTGAAACAGCAACAGAATATGGGTGCAGATTAACATGTGTACATTTTAAAACACAAAGCTCTAAGGAAAAGCTCCTCTGCCATTGAATAGTTGCCAAATCCTAGTTAAGGTTAACACTGCTGGATGTGGTTACACCACCATCAGTTGTTGTGGGGGAAACCCAGGAAACTGAACTCCAGAATTTGCAGGTATGTGTCGGAGGAACTGATTCCAGTGCTGTTGTTTTCAAAACCTCTGGACTTCTCTAGTGCCTTTTATTACAAAGAGCTCCAACAAAAATTAATAAACTACACACCCAGGAGTGTGAAATGAAGTTGGGGATAAATCATGTGTTCCAATTCTGAATACTATATACAAAACCCAAGGCTACCTTTCCTCCTGGTTTGGAAACCTCAAAGGTTTTTCATAGGTAGTCCACCAGATCATTAAGCACATCCCTCAGAGTTATCTCTGAAACTGTCCAATAAATTGGTAATGACAGCAACTGTAGCAGGTAATGCAGACAACTGACTACAACATACTTTTTAAACTGTAACTTCCTCAGAGCAGGGAATCTATTTTATTTCTTTAAAATATACGATAGTGGCACAGACACAATCAAAAATAATATTAACTGACTCTGAATGACCACTTAGGTACTAATTTACAACCTGTTCACCTAGCATACAGGCCATGTTTAATCTTGCAATACTTTTTAACAGCCATCTCAGGGCATGCCTACACATCAGCTGCTACAGCAGCATAGCTACAGTGCGGCAACAATAGACACTTCCCTCACTGACAAAAAGGGTTTTTCAGTCAATGTTGGTAATCTACCTCTGTTAGCTAGGTCAGCAGAATAATTCTTCCATCAACCTAGCTGCATCTACAATGGATGTTAGGTCAACCTAATTACATTAAAGAGGACATGATATTTTTCACAGCTCTAGCCACTAGCTAATATAATCATGTAAAACCAAAACGTTTCTGAACATTAAGTGGCGGTATTAACATTCCCAAATTTCAGGTTGTATCAGTGCTTGCTTTAATAATACCATTTCTCTGGCAGTTAAAGTTTACTCTGAGCAAATTTGACACAGCCCGGTTGATCTAATTTTTAGGCATAGCCCAGGACTTAGATGTCTTACCATGCTGGTTAGAGGGACTGGGACAAGGTCTTTACGGCCTTCTCTTCACCAAGAGTTTTAGGTAAATCTCCCACCTTTGCTCCAGCACTGAATGTCGTTCCATCAGTGGTAGTCATGATAGGAGCACTAATGTAAACAGGCCACAAGTGTTTTAATCACTGTGTCATCTAAGCCTGGCCCAGTGCAGGTCCACATCGGTGGTTTTCAAAGACCCACTTTTAACAAAGGCAATGAGCTCAAGCCCCATCTCTCCATGTACAATTTTCATGTAAGTCAGCTATTGATGAACTATTAGACTATGAAGGTATATAGGGCTAGGGCAGATTTATCATTACACATTCCGTTGGGATAGATGCACAGAACAAATCCAGATGTGACTCACACTGGAGCTGAAGAAGGGCCTGAAAGTCCCTAATCCCACTCAGAGTTCAATGGGAGGCTGGCTGTGGGAAGAGGATGTGAGCACAGAATAGGGGAAAGAGTGCTCAAGGGGGAGGGGCTCCCATTCTCCCCATCCCCTCCTCCCCCAGACAATTCCCCCATTCTGTCACTCCTGGATGGCTATGCCCTGAGGCAGCCAGGTGCCGCTTCCTCTTCCTCTCTTTCCTCTGACATTTCCATGCTGGCTGGGCTCCAGCCAGGAGCAGGCATTGAGAGCTAAGGAACAGGCGTGTGTCTTAGTGGCAGTACCCCGGCAGCTCTTCGGGGCCTGGAGGAGCCACTGCAGGAGACATCCTGGCTCAGTCCTGGCAGCCCAGCTGGACGCAGGAGAGTCTTAATGATGGAGTTAATGCAGATACACGGGGAACTGAACAGGAATTCCTAGGCACCCATTTGCGCTCTGCTCTTTTCAAGATTAGAGCTGACCCCTTTTCCCACTCCACTTTTGGTTTCTTTACCCTTGTGGTATGAGCTGCAGTTTCCAGCAAACGGCCGGAAAGTGGTTACCAATCTGATGGTGTCTATAAGCTCTGGCATTAGCTATTTATTTTCACATCACCTCACCCTCCAGGAATACCAGACAATCCTAATCACAGGACCATTGTTCAGGCTAAGTTATAGGAGAAATTAGTAAGAAGACATGGGCAAATGCAGCTCTTCTCCCAAATCAAATCTCATTGCTTCAGGGCATAAGCTCACCTTCAGAGGTCAAGAAAGAATGACCTGTCGCCTCACAGTAGGCTAGGCGCACAAAAGAGGGGAGGTGAATATTTCACCTTCCTATGAAACTCAGATATTTACTACTGCTAGAATTGATTAACCAAATGGTCCAAAATGTTATATTCAAACCATACTCTCATTGGGCCTTCTCTTGCCGTTCTTAGCGACACAGAACTCGCACAGAAGTCAACAGGCATTTTCTCAATGTATAAATATTTCTATATTGGGTACTTACAAAGAAAGAGGCCTGTTCTGTTACATAACTTCCATCAGCCTTAAACAAGTACGGTGCAGTCTGATCCCACTTACGCTAATGAACGTTTAGCATTGATTTCAATGGGAACACAACTGGGAAAGTAGACACTGAAGTCTTTACTAGATTTCAGTTTAAAATAAATAAATAGTAAACCAAACCAAATTCCCCTCATGATAAAGCATGATCCGGAGATTATAAAACAGGAGTGGGCAACCTGCAGCTTCCCACAGCTCTCATTGGCTGGGAACAGCAAACTGCAGCCACTGTGAACTGCGGGCAACTGTGCAAATGTAAATGTAAACAAACGGGCTGGTGGCCCACCAGCGGATTATCCTGACAGGCTGCATGTGGGCCCGCAGGTTGCCCACCACTATCATAAAAGAATGGGGGGACTAGAAAATCTAATCTCCCACTCTAGCACTGACTTTCCTTGTGACTATGAACAGAGAAATCACTTTCCTGACCATCTGTAAAAGAGAAATACATCTCCTCTTTTACAATCTGGTTTCAGATCCTCAGCAGAAAAGTGTTTTTTCCTGATGAGCTTGTAAACACATTTCCATGATAATACTTTACACCTATACAGCACTTGAACTGAAGTTTTGTTCCCAACTCTAACAGAGACTTAGATGTGTGATGGGACCTTTGATATCTGGTATATATTATATTGATATATTGGTCCTGCTTTGAGCAGGGGGTTGGACTAGATGACCTTCTGGGGTCCCTTCCAACCCTGATATTCTATGATTCTATGATATCTAGAAGGGCAAAGTATTAATATTTAATGCAAGGTTCTCAAAATATTAATTACCCTTAATATCACATACCTAGTGAGCTCAGTATTACTAAACCCATTTACAGGTGGGAAGGTTGAGACTTGTCCAAATGACATGTAGCCAGATTCCGTCTCCTTCACTCATGTTGGATAGTGTCTTCCTTTGGAAACTGCCCTGCTGATTGCAGTGGAGATACTCAAGGAAGAAAATACAAAATATTGCAAATAAAGTTGATAGAGTGGGAACCAAGCAAATAAGTCCTAATAGTTGGAATTGAATCCAGGTGCCTTGGCCCCCAGCCTCCTGTTCTAACCATGTAAAAACAAAACATTTCTGAAAATTAAGTTGGTAGCAATAACTGTTCCATTAACATTCCCAATTTAAGTTTGTGTGAGTGCTTGCTTTTACAACACCATTTCTCTGGGTCATTAGACTGGCAGTTAAAATTTACTATGATCAAACATTTATCTGAGGAATGGTTTTGCTTTTTCCAACATGGAATCTGCCATTTGAAAAAAATATAGTACACAATGGCAAAAAACATTAACTAGTTACCAGATTTTTATGGTACACTTTCCCTCCCCCCACTTCCCAAATAGACAAAATTTGAGAAAATATTTAGTCAGTGGATGGGAGGGAGAATAATACCAGAAAACAAGTATGCTGAGAAGATGCAGTAACAACTTTCCATGATGTTTTTTGTAATTCATAACCTACAAATGTATGCTTAGATAATAGTTTAAGGAAGGTAATATGAGTGCTGCATAGAATAACTATTATACCTTAGGAAGTAAACACACACACACACACACACTTTATTTTAAACATATATATGAGCAGAACATGCATTCATTAAAGTTTTGCCACTTAAGTATAATACCAGGTTCCTACTTATTTTAGATGCGGCTGTGAGTGTCTGCTAACGACTCTGAATTCCTGGGCTTGGAATATCAGGCACGCAGTGTATGGAACATGCAGGGAGCAGCGGAACGTTCTTCTTACATCAGTAAATTGAGTTTCATTTTTATTGTTGCTCATCAGACTCATGACCCTCTAATTCAGAAGAGTGTGTGCGCGTTTGATGGAATTAGAAGGACACTCACCCTGCATATCCAATAATTGTCACCTACATTTGTGGTAAAGCTGGAATGGCATAATCACCAGGCCAATTATATGCAGGCTGATCATCCAAAGCTAAAGGAGAGGAAGTGTGTATTTAAGGTTTGGCTCCTACAAAGAGCTGAGGCTCTCAATTCTTACTCAAGTCAAATGTAGTTGGGAGTATTCAGCAGATTGCTAAGCATCTTGCAGGTTGAGGCCCTATATTCGTGCAGCAAGAAGTTAACAGGGAGATGAACAACTTTTAGGCACTGAATCACTCCTAATATTAAAATACTGATCAAATTGTATATCTGGTGTGTACACACACACTTTACACTTACCCATTTGAAAATTTTGAGGTGCTTTGCAAGCATTAATAAAGCCTCACCACCTCTTGGAGATATTGGGGCAGATCCTCAGCAGATGTAAATAGTCATAACTTCACTAAAGTCAATGGGGCTACAGCAATTTACTTCTGTTGAGGGTCTGCGCCATTGTAGGTGAATGTTATTTCCATTTCACAGATGGTAAACTGAAGCACTGAGCAATAAAGGGTGCTTGTCCAAGGTCCTACAGTGAGTCAGTATTCCATATATCATTAAATAATATCTCTCACTTATGTAATTCAGTCCCTTGGTATTATTAGCTGTGGGTTTGGAAAGGGGATTCCAACTGTACTTGGCTTGTGTTCTACTGAGGATACTCATTCCACAATATTAAGAGGAATTCAAACATAAGTCACCACTGTCCAACATTAGCTTCTCACTGCCTCCTCCCCCTGAAAAAAAAAAGCATCTTAATGATGCCCACGGGGTGCCAATAAGTTTAACTACAGAGAGTCATTTTTGTTAATGGAATTCTAGCTGATTCAGTTTGAGTTGGGAGGATGAGAGAATCTTTCACTGTGTTTTTCTAAGGCAAATATTTGACGCTTTCATCTTCCAGTGCTTTAACATGCAATCTGTCACCAAAAAAAAAAACCATAAAAACATTTATGTGGGAGTTCATGGAAAACACATCATGTTTCAGACGGCAATCGGGTGAGGGCAGAATCTATTGTATTGCTCAGAACTGTACGTCACAGAAATTGTGTTGCAAACCACATAGGTAGATTTAATTCCATGTTCAGGAAGAATAATGCCACAGTTTTTCACTAATACTTTATTTCTTTTCCCCTACACTCACATTTAATTAGTGAGGGGTTACAAGACCAGGAAACAGTCTCTGTTGTCATTCCTCAGTCTACACAGCCTCAGCTGCCACCAACCCATTGTACTAAAAGAGGGACCAAAAGTTCTAAGACCTCTGAGTTGCTCAGTGTGATTTGCAAGCTCCTAGGGACAGGGGCCCCTGCTGTCATCTATGTTTTGTACAGTACCAAGTACATAGTTGATGATTAACATATCATTAATAAAAGTAGACACACCTATTATACAGCCAAGTCCACTTATTCCAGGTTTAAACTATTTTTCTGGTTCAGAAAACTAAGGGCATACTTGCACTGCTCCATCTAATCACCCCCCTGGGAGAAGGAGACAGCCACACTCTGGGTATGTGGGCCACACAATCGTTATAAATAAAGGCTCCTGGCAAAGCTGCCCAGAACCTGCTACTATTCTCAACCGACTCATCATCCGCTAGCAAATTGCTTGACCACCCCTCTTGTAGTTCTCATTCTACTTTCCTCTTTTGACATAACAGCCTAGACCATTATTTTTGCTTTGTGCTTGGCCAGACTCTTATCTCCCTCTCTCCCTATTAACAAGGAACACCAACGGGACTGAATGGAAGCAGGTCATTGAGCGTTTGGCTGCCGTACTGCAGAGTAGCTGTTGTGCAGAGGGACCACATATAAACATTTCAAATGCAGAGCAGGGTAATGTGCCAGGGCAGCATTAAGGGTAAAAAAAGGGCTCGCTGCACTTTGACCATCACTGATCTACTCTTGTAGCATGAAAATTCATTAGAGAAGTTCAGGCAGTGGTAAACAAAAGAAATACTATGGATGGAGAATACTTTTTCTCTCCCCTTTTTAAAATAGTGGTTGCACATTATCGTTCATTACCTCACACAAGGCAACCTCCTTCTTACTGATTCTACTAACTAATGTTAAACTGCTTTTTCTTTTGTAGCAGTTTAACATCTGACCAGAGCTAGCTGTGTATGGAAAATGGTTTTTAAACTGCCACTAATGCCAAATGATTTTTTGCGACAATACTTTGTGCTTCTAACTAAGGATCTCAAAGTGCAAACATTTAATTAATTCAGCGTCAAGATACCTGTCATACATAGGCGCCAACTCTGTGGGTGCTCTGGGACTGGAGCAACCACCAGTAGCCAAGATCCCCACCCTACCCCCCCCCGCCCCAGCTCACCACACCTCCACCTCCACCTTCTCCCCTGAGCGTGCTGCATCCCTGCTTCTCCTCCCAATGCTTGCCGTTACAGAACAGCTGTTTCGTGGCATAACAAGCTGTGGGAGGAGGAGCGAGAATGTGGCATGCTCAGGGGAAGAGGCAGGGAAGAGGAGGGGTCAGGGTGGGGATTGGGGAAGGAGTCCAACAGGAGCAGAGAAGGAGCAGAGTTGGCATGGGGACTTTGGGGAAGAGGTTGGAATGGGAAAAGAGCAGGGGCAGGTGGGGCAGTCGGGGTGGGGGAGGGTCAAGCACCTACCGGCACCAGGAGAAGTTGGCACCTATGCTGTCATATAGAGATTTATTATCTCTATGGGCACAGATGGGAAAACTGAAGCAAAGAGAGGGATTACGTGAGTTGCCTAAGGTCAAAGAAGAAGTTTGTAGCAAAGATCTTGATTTTTCATCCTGTACTTCAAAACACAAAACCATCCTTTCTGCCTTAAAGCATCTTTCATTATTGTTCTTTTATTAAATATTGGTACTTTCCAGCCAGATTCTATCTGAACACACAGTTAGCTGGTGATATTAGTGCCTTTGTTTTACTCTATACCTTTCTTCCTCCCCTCCTCTCCACTGGCTTGTACGTTGGATCAGTTCGCCAACTTCTTAGTCATCTAAAATGGCATGTCTCCAAGTAATTACAAAGAAAGGAATTAGATTACACAAGAATTTACACGTTGGAGAGGGCTATTACCTTTCTGAGCAAAGCTTACAGAAGAAGCTTTGTACACCAATCACTCAAGTGTGACCAGCATGCGGCAGTGATCCTGGTAGATAACTACTCCTGTTTCCTAACTGTATTTCCATACCACCACTAAAAACAACAAATTCCACAAACCATAAAGCACACTTCAACCCACTGATTTTGCATCAAAAGGACAGAACCACCCCATAAAGTTTGTTTGGTTTTTGGGGGGGGTTACATCTAGTCAGTGGAAATGAGTATTTGTTTAAAGAAAATATGAAAAGAGAACTCTGAACTTGCCACAGATAAACACCGCAGTATTTGTACACGTCTGGAAACTCAATGGGGCACCCACACTGTGGCCCATTCCACCCTATCCCTGTACCTAGAAACAGAAGCAGTAATAGTGATTTCAGTTCATCCGCCATATGCAAGAACAAACAAGCATTTCACTGCAGTGCTGTTACTACAAATTTTTAAAAGAAGGGCAAGAGTTGCCAGGGTGGAAGGGGACAAGAGATCAATTTCCTTATATTCTCTTCCTCCTCCACATCATGGGGCTCGTACTGATCACTCCAGAGAGCAACAATGGCTCTCAACTTCCACCCTCTTACAGATGATAAAAAAGCAGCTTTCTTGCCACAATTCCCAGCCTAGAATGTTGGCTGTTAATGGGGTGCCACATGGGACTGCAGCGTTTACACACTAGTGTGCGTGTATTTATACGAACATATGCAAAGGGTACCAAGTGACACCAACTTTCAATGGGATGGAGGAGAATCCAAAGCACGCCACCGAGGGAGCTCAGTTTGGAGGAGTGAGCCCTTGAGGTGGCCCTGAAAAGTTTCCATCCCCCTGCTGAGTCATTAATTTTACGACCATGCAGTGCAACATCACCACTGGCTTTCTTGTCATCCATTAACTTTTTTTTTTCATTGAATTGAAAAGAATTTTTTTTTTTAAAAAAAAAGGCAGCATTGCAGCTTCTCCAAATGGCCATATATAACAATTGTTAATACCAAGGCAAAATTTTGCCTTTGCTCTCTCATTTTCTTTGTGTGCATTAATAATGACAACTGATTTACCATGTACTTTGAGTTGTGTTTATTTTTCCCTCGCAGCTCCTAGCCAACAGGTTTTCAGCCTGCCGTTAAAAGTGTGCTTTTCAGCCGCCACTTCAGCTTGTTGTAAATGTAAACCTGATCTGGTACCAATGACATACTAAAATGAATGTCTACTGATTGAAGGCCCTCACGATCACCCTTGACCCCAGTCCTGTAGATCACATTAAACCCAACATTATCTCCCTGCCAACTTTGTTTTTCCTAAGACATAAAAGATTGATGCTGGAGCCTAGGCTTGAGTAAAAAGCTTGTCAGGCAAAGGTGACTGGAGATTGGGAAATGGAAGAATAGGGCAGAGAAATGCCACTCATATCCCCCCCCCTTCATCCCTCCTCTTTCTCTTTACTAGAAAGATTTTAAAATAAATAAATGAACACCATTTTAGGTGAAAAACTAAGCCGAGAGAGAGCTTAGAGTCCTTTGTTCTTCCCCCAGGGTTTGTTTCTTGATGGGAAGTAGAAATGAACACTGGGCATGAGCTTGATAAGAGTATTTTTTTTAATTACAAATTATTCTTCTTTCGTGGGAGGGTGCAGGCACACGCTTAAATGCAGCTTTTTCTTTCCTTTAATAAGGCACAGTAGGAATCTGGGGACAGGAGCACTGAAGTTGCAGACTCATGCTTCAGGACTTAAACCAGTTACTAACTAACGGGGGTCAGACATCCTTTCCCTTTAGGCAGAGTATTCTATAACTGCCTTCTGCTGGGCATGCTGAGCTGGTATTGGCTACTGTCAGTGAAAGGGTGCTAGACTGGACAAACCATTGGTCTCATGTTTCTAATGGTGCTGTGGGTCACCCTCAACCAACCCACTCCAGCTGACCTATGGGTGGGCCCAAAGAAAGCCACAGTTCAAGCACCAGCACGTTCTCCAAAGAAAAATGGGAAAATATAATGTGTTGTCTCTTCTGCTTTCCCGAGGAAGAGAGGCATTTTCATTGCTTTTGGATTAGAATAAAAATTTTTTAAAAGATGCCCTTTTAAAATGGACCCAAAATCCTTACCAGACGAATGTAGATGATGAGTTAGGAACAGGCACATGGAAGGGTTAAGAGAAAGATATACTTACAAGATATACTCACCTCAGGACAAAACGCAGAGATAAAATTTCTCGATACTTTAAATGACTGCTTCTTGGAGCAGCTGGTACAGGAACCCACAAGGGGAGAGGTAACTCTTGATCTAGTCCTGAGTGGAGCACAGGATCTGGTCCAAGAGGTAACTATAACAGGACCGCTTGGAAACAGTGACCATAATATAACAAGATTTAACATTCCTGTGGTGGGAAGAAGACCTCAAAGGCCCAACACTGTGGCATTTAATTTCAGAAATGGGAACTATGCAAAAATGAGGAAGTTAGTTAAACAGAAATTAAAAGGTACAGTGACTAGAGTGAAATCCTACAAGCTGCATGGACACTTTTCAAAAGACACCATAATAGAGGCTCAACTTAAATGTACACCTCAAATTAAAAAACACAGTAAAAGAACTAAAAAAAAGCCACCGTGGTTTAACAGCCATGTAAAAGAAGCAGTGAGAGATAAAAAGGCATCTTTTAAAAAGTGGAAGTCAAATCCTAGTGAGGTAAATAGAAAGGAGCATAAACACTGCCATATTAAATGTAAAAATGTAATAAGAAAAGCCAAAAAGGAGTTTGAAGAACAGCTAGCCAAAAACTCAAAAGGTAATAACAAAATGTTTTTTTAAGTACATCAGAAGCAAGAAGCCTGCTAAACCACCAGTGGGGCCCCTGGATGATCGAGATACAAAAGGAGCACTTAAAGACGATAAAGTCATCACAGAGAAAATAAATGAATTATTTGCTTTAGTCTTCATAGCTCAGGATGTTAGGGAGATTCCCAAACCTGAGCCGTCTTTTGTGGTGACAAATCTGAGGAATTGTCACAGATTGAAGTGACACTAGAGGAGGTTTTGGAATTAATTGAGAAACTTAACAGTAACTAGTCACCGGGACCAGATGGCATTCACCCAAGGGTTCTGAAAGAACTCAAATGTGAAATTGCGGAATTATTAATTATGGTTTGTAACCTGTCCTTTAATTCAGCTTCTGTACCCAGTGACTGGAAGATAGCTAATGTAACGCCAATATTTAAGAAGGGCTCTAGAGGTGATCCTGGCAATTACGGACCGGTAAGTCTAACGTCAGTACTGGGTAAATCAGTTAAAACTATAGTAAAGAATAAAATTGTAAGACACATAGAAGAGCATAAATTGTTGCGCAAAAGTCAACATGGTTTCTGCAAAGGGAGATCATGTTTTACTAATCTATTAGAGTTCTTTGAGAGGGTCAACAAACATGTGGACAAGGGGGATCCAGTGGACCTAGTGTACTTAGATTTCCATAAAGCCTTTGACAAGGTCCCTCACCAAAGGCTCTTACGTAAATTAAGTTGTCATGGGATAAGAGGGAAGATCCTTACTCGGATTGAGAACTGGTTAAAAGACAGGGAACAAAGGGTAGGAATAAATGGTAAATTTTCAGAATGGAGAGGGGTAATTAGTGATGTTCTCCAAGGGTCAGTCCTAGGACCAATCCTATTCAACTTATTCATAAATGATCTGGACAAAGGGGGAAACAGTGAGGTGGCAAAGTTTGCAGATGATACTAAACTGCTCAAGATAGTTAAGACCAAAGCAGACTGTGAAGAACTTCAAAAAGATCTCACAAAACTAAGTGATTAGGCAACAAAATGGAAAATGAAATTTAATGTGGATAAATGTAAAGTAATTGAAAAAATAACCCCAACTATATATACAATACAATGGGGGCTAATTTAGCTACATCTAATCAGGAGAAAGATCTTGGAGACATCACGGATAGTTCTCTGAAGACATCCATGCAGTGTGCAGTGGCAGGCAAAAAAGCAAACGGGATGTTAGGAATCATTAAAAAAAGGATAGAGAATAAGATGGAGAATATCTTATTGCCCTTATATAAATCCATAGTAAGCCCAGATCTTGAATACTGCGTACAGATGCGGTTCCCTCATCTCAAAAAAGATATACTGCCATTAGAAAAGGTTCAGAAAAGGGCAACTAAAATGATATGGGGTTTGGAACAGATCCCATATGAGGAGAGATTAAAGAGGCTAGGACTTTTCAGCTTGGAAAAGAGGAGACTAAGGGGGGATATGATAGAAGTCTATAAAATCATGAGTGGTGTGGAGAAAGTGAATAAGGAACAGTTATTTACTTGTTCCCATAATATAAGAACTAGGGACCACCAAATGAAATTAATGGGCAGGGTTAAAACAAATAAAAGGAAGTTCTTCTTCACTCAGCGCACAGTCAACCTGTGGAACTCTTTGCCTGAGGAGGTTGTGAAGGCTAGGACTATAACAGGGTTTAAAAAAGAACTGGATAAATTCATGGAGGTTAAGTCCATTAATGGCTATTAGCCAGGATGGGTAAGGAATGGTGTCCCTAGCCTCTGTTTGTCAGAGAGTGGAGATGGATGGCAGGAGAGAGATCACTACATCATTACCTATTAAGTTAACTCCCTCTGGGGCACCTGGAATTGGCCGCTGTCGGTAGAGAGGATACTGGACTGGATGGACCTTTGGTCTGACCCAGTATAGTCATTCTTATGTTATGTTCTTATGTACAAAATAATGTTCTTAAACTTAGACTATGTCTACACTTAAACCACTAGCACAGCACAGCTGTAGCTGTAGCACTTCACTGTAGACCAGGGATAATCAACAGGTGGACTATGGGCCAAATCCAGACCGCCAGATGCTTTTGAACAGACCCTGAAATCTTTTTATTTACTTATTATTGTCATTATTGGGATTTTTTTTTAAAATTACTTTCTCTGGAGTCTGGACCTTGACTAAGAAATTTGGACAAATAATTGACTCCCCTGCTGTAGGCAGTACCTACGCCGACGAGAGGGGTTATTCTCTCAGTGTAGATAATCCTCCTCCCTGAGAGGCAGTAGCTAGGTCAACAGAAGAATTCTTCTGCCGACCTGTCTACACCACTGGTTGAATCAGCATAAGCATACCCCTCCAGGGACGTGGATTTTTCACATATAAATACAGCCCTTTTAAAAAACAAAACTAGATATTTAAAAAACAAAAAAACAGAACATTTGGGCTGTGTTTTACAATTCCACCACTACACATAAGCATATTACTGGACCAGAGACATGGGAAGAAAAAACAATTGTACGAATAAAGGATTAGGACTGGACCCACTAATTCATTTGTAACTCTTGAACTTTGTATCCTAGATTATAAAGAAGATCTTCAATTCACAAAGCTGGAGTGGCAGGGGAGGAGGATTGTGGACTTAGCCCTTTCCGCAGCAAAGCTAATAATGATAAAGTGTATTTGGAAAGAATTGCCATCCCCCTTTATGGTGATCCACGAATGATGGCCTCTCTTTATGGAATATTTCATGCCTTACTAGTAATAAACATCTGCTTAAATATTTATCAGATTTCAAAGATATGAATTTACGAGAACTGAATTGGATTTGTAAACTTTTTACAGGTTCCTTTCTTAAAGAAAAAGAGTTGGCATGTAAGCTGCGTGCTCTGTCCCTGTCAATTATATCTAGCAATATTTCAATTTTTATACTTATTTAAAACAAAACTCCACCACCCGCCCATAAAAACTCACACCACAGAATACCTTTGCAGGGCATGCTGTAGAAAAATCAAATGATTTGTATCATTTCCCAATAAAAATTCCTACACACACATATCCTATACCCATTCATATTATATAATATACACATACATACATTCACAATGAAGAGGATAATTGGCAATAAATTGTGAAAACATGATAAATTGCATTTATCATGCACCTTTGATTGCATCCTCTGCTCTCTCCCCACTAATCCATCGCTGCTGGGACTATTTTGAAGATTAAAAGAGAAGCTGTCAAATAGCCTTTTTCCCCCTCATTAACCTACCATAAAAAATGTCTATTTCTGCCTTTAAATTTGCTGTTTTTCTCCAAAATAAGTGCAAAATAAGCAATACTCCACCCTGGTTTAGAAAGAGATTAAAATCCATTAGCTTGGGAACTAACACGATGAAAAATGGGTACTTTATACCATGAGATTGCTGGGAATCCCTTTTTCCAATGCTATGTTGTGCATATTTGTTCCAACCCACGGTAGCAAAAGTAGAAAGATTCTGTTCACCATGATGAATGGGGAGCAGTGCTGAAAGAATCTTTACCGTTGGGTTGAGAATTATAGATGGATGGACAATGAGAATACGCAGTCCCACCCCGCCCTTCTAAAAAAAGGGTTTTCATTAAACTACCCTCCTCTCAACTAATCCCAGCGAGACAGAACAAACTTTTGTTATCAGTAATAACCTTGCCCTTAGGGCAATTCTAGGTGCATGGCTTTGGCCTTGCCTCTTGCCTTAGTACCCACCCTAGTATTGTCATTATTAAAACATGCTGAATGACCTAAATACAATTACTTAGGCAGGGCTGCTTTTAAATCTGTATCGATAACTAAACAAAAAGAAGTGAATAATCATTTTCTACTATATTTACTTACTTAGCAATATTTACACAAATGATTTACAACCCGTAATGCAAGGTGGAAAGACGTTTTTACTATCTGAATGGGGGAGGGTGGCAAGAACAGAGTGTGAATGGAAGCCACACATACGCACGCACACTCCATATTGCAACATCAGCACCACATGGCAGAAACAGATCCTCTTTGGATGGACTGGGATTCCTGCTAAACATAATGCTATTTTACACAAACTAGGTTTGTTTGTTAGTGGCAACCATAAAGTCAATACCTTCTAAAAGGCGGTTCATTAGCCTATGTGAAATGAATTGGTGGTTCCAGTATACTTCTTGGTATCCTCATCCACCATATCATAATTATAAAGGGTGGGTGAAATCCTAGTCCGATGAAGACAACGGCAAAATTCACACTAACTTCAATGGGTCCAGGACTTCACCAGGTGTCTCTGCTGAGAAACAGCCAGAAGTGATCAAAGGGTACGAATGGGTATGGAGGCTGAACTACGTTCTCATCTAAAAAGGTGGGCCCATTAAGGCGTGTGGTGGTGCAGAGGAAGCTTTAATGACTTCTGCCTGTAGTACACCGGTTCAAAGTCATCTGTTTTATTCATAGGTTTTCAAGTCAGCACCTTTCACAAACATTTAAATTAAATCAATTACCTTCACTGCACCAGTAACATCACCAAAAAATATCCCCATGGCGTTGTTAAGAAGCAAAATCTGTTCATACTGGATCTGTTGGAGTGACAGGAGAGGAAGATACACTCTAGGACCTATGAATTCTATGTAGGGGCTAAAATGATAAGGATGAGGATCCCTTCTTTCAATACAACGGATTAAGACAACACCACAGAAGATTACTACACTCTATACTGCAGACCACACTGAGGACTTAATTCCAAAGACTGAACCTGGAATATTTCATAGGCAATAAATTCACACAATAAATAAATCAAAGGAGCCTACAAATAACCTAGAGGCTAGGTTTTGGGACTGTAATAAGTCTGAACCATTGAAATGGATGACAGAAAATTTTAAAAGGCATCAGATTTATAAGCAAATCTGTTGCATCCAACTAGTTCTGGGTCATGTTTTCCAAACCAGTTTGCCCAACTGACAAGACATTCCCCATTTTCATTTGGATTGGGAATGCTGTATTTGGAGCAGTAGTAATTAGGAGTCCAGAGTTGGATTAGAAATATAACAACTTGATTCATTATAGGACTTTAATTGAGCTGAACTCTAGATGAGAATGTTTCTGGTTTCACTAAGCTCAACCTCCAAAATCTATAGCAAGATCTCAGGTGACAACTCACTCAACCAATGAGATGCAAGTTAGAAACATGGTATCACTGGAACCACTGGCTCATTACTCATAAGATATAGGGCTGTTTCTCGCAGCTTCAGAAAGCTGCTTTCATTAACCCTTCAGAGTGTTCAAATAAGTCACAGGGAACTTCTTTCACAGGTAAAGATGATAGATTTAGTTTTGTCAACAGCATTTGGCCACCCTGCTTTTTTGCCTGGTCATGAGTATTCAGGAGAAATCTTGGACAGACCTCTAACAGACAATGTTCTATCTGTTTTTCCCTCTCGGGAACAATTATAACCATTAAAATCTGGCAAAGTTCTTGGATTACAGATAAACAAAAATAAATCAATTTGATTGCAGAGACAGTGTTCACGGTTGCTGAGATTCTAACAGAATCTGTATATCAACTACTTTGAATTCCACTGTGAAAGAAGAACACTCCATTTCAGAAAAAGCAAGAAATTATTACTGTTCAAACAAATGTCCTACTGGGACTCCCCTCCCCCCACCACACCAAAGCTGGGAGGGAAGATTGGAGAGAGAGAGAGAGCCTGGGATGACTCTTTTCAGGGCCAATTGTATTGTGGTTTAGCATAACACCTAGCTGGGAACATGAACAAATTAGGGCTGTTAGGATAAGGAGGACTTGTCAATTTCGTCAGCATTGGCCTTCACAGGGTCAGCATGTCCATATTCAATCACACAGCAGGGCCACAGTTTATCTAAATGACAAAGGAGGAGTCAAAAGGTCCATTCTTTTAAAATATGGTTAAGAAATAAATAACGCCATACTATTAGCCAATCCAAAATATCACTATTACTCTGTCCAGAAGTTTATATGCAAGAGAGAGAGAGAGCGAGCACTCTTCCCTCATATGATCCAGGCATAAGTAGCCCCTCAGTGTACTGATCTTGCAGGAAGAGAATCCAGATCTCCTAATTCTTAGTGGATATCTTCACAGCAGAATTAGCCTGGGCTCCCTGGCACCTTAGCTGGCCTAGTCCAGGTGTGAGCAGGCACACTGAAAAGCCATACCCCCATTACTGGGCCCCTCCCTGGAGCTACACTACTTTGTTTGTGACTCTAGGACTTCTCCGAGCATATCCCATGGTTCTTTCCACTGCAGTAATCTGAGACACTCTATGATTCTACCCCAGGGCACTGTGGGAGAACTCATCGGTCCTTCTAGGACATGAGGGGAATTGTGGAAAGGCACTGTAAAACTATCAGCACTTGAGTGAATCAGTGACTACTTCCTTACTTTAAAGTGGGAAGGTTACCAGTTCCAGTGAAAGGAGCACCTGGGATACAATCTACACCCCCAGCCGGGCGAGCTAGCCCAGGCTGAAAGCACTACTGATCTTGGGGGAAAGGACTTTATCTGCGGATGTTAAGGTGGGGCTAGAGGCAACCTGATTAAGAGAACAAGCTATCTCTGCCGTGTAGACATACCCTTAGTTTTGAGCTTTAAACAAGACAATCCTCCTTTCCTTCCTCTTTCCAAATTGATCAAAGCATCTCTGAAAATATCAGACAGGTATAAACACCTGAATGCAGAGGATTTACATATGATGATGCAAGAGGGCATGATAGCACAGTCACAGAATTAAATTGAGCAAAGATATATTTAATTGTAGTATCAGGAAAATATCCTAGAATAGTCTCCCAAGGAAGCTCATAAATATCCCATCACTTGAAACATTTAAAAACAGACTGAAAAATGCATATGAGAATATACTATAGCAATCCGTCTTGAACTGATGAAGTGAGCTGTAGCTCACGAAAGCTTATGCTCAAATAAATGTGTTAGTCTCTGAGGTGCCACACATACTCCTTTTCTTTTTGCAGATACAGACTAACACGGCTGCTACTCTGAAACCTGTATAATTTAGTCTGTCCCATCTTTAACTTTTTGATAGTTTAGTTACTAAGTTTCATGGAAGTTTAGAACATGGTATCGGGACTACCTTGACCAATTAACAGATCTCTCAGTTCTCACAAGGAAAATATCTCAAGCGATAAGTGACCTCTCCTTAAAAAAAATCCTTTGATTTTTCGCAGAATATTGTTAAATTAGTATTCAAATATGGAAAAGCATTTCCACAAAGTTCCATCTCTCTCTCTCTCTCTCTCTCTCTCTCTCTCTCACACACACACACACACACACACACACACACACGATAACAGAGTATATTCTACATATGGAGAATTTGTGTTGACTTTACTAATTAGGTACAAACTGAAGATACTGTTCCCTTTCCAAATGCTACAGTATTTGAGCTTGAATCATGTGTCATCCCGGTTTAAGTCTGGTCCTTCAAACTGCTATTTTAAAAACTTCCACATCTGCACTGAATTCTGTCTTTCCTGAGATAAAAGCATGTCCTGAATATTCTTTATTCTTCAGGGCTACTAATTTGAACAGACCTGTCACTCCAAGCACGGGGAGTTGTGGAATATTGACATTCTATTGAATTATTTAAGAGAAATTAACAATGTTTCACATCCTAGGAGATTGCTATTTGCAGAGAAAGCCTGGCATAGTTGTTGCATTTAGGTATGCTAGACTGTTACAAGAGTTAAAATTTATAAGCATCCAGGATGAAAAAAAGATACTGGCTGATTGTGTCAGACTTTGTTGGATGCTAATACTCCTATTTTTTTAATCTGCTTTCTTAGAGATGCTTTGGACACAAGGCCTGTATACATTATTCCTGTCTGTTGGAAATTTAAGGCTAAATCAGCCCCTTCTGCACCAATACATATAAATGAAAAAAAGTTAAGACAAAATAGCCAAAGATTTGAACCTCTGGAACCCACTCTCGTTCCTTGCCAACAGGAGGGGTTTCCAGACCACAGGAGGGTAGGGGCACACTGTTCTCCAACTCTGCAACACCCAAGGAATTGAAGGGAATACAGTGTATCTCTATGGGTCCAGGCTTCCACACTACACCCTGAGCAGGAACAGTAACTCACTGGCTCCAAAGTCCTTTGTACATTCACATCACCCCCATCTCTGAAGGGAGCAGAAGTTATTAAGTAGGAATTATTGATAAAATAAGCATTAACTTTTATGGCCTGTGTAATGCAGGAGTACAAGTCTAGATATTCATGATGGTCCTTTGTAGTCTTAAAATCTATGAACTGCTACTGGAATTTCTTGTGCTGAAGGGGCATGAAATGCACCATAAAGCACCTGCTCATGACTCCTTCCAGCTGAATCCCAAAGCTTCCTCTCTCCCCCTCCCAACCTGATCAATTTTGTGAAGTTAATATGGAATAGAATTTGCGAGCCCAGAAAAATTTGAGATCTGCTCTCAACACTAGAAAAGACTTTCACCATCTCTGAATCCAAAACAGAGGTAATGGTCTGGTCCCAAGAAAGAAAAAAATGACCTTTCAGAAAGGATTTCACAAAATGGTAAAATTATGGCCCCGTTCCCTCAAGTACAATCAGATTAATACTGTCAGGATCTGGATTACAATTGTGTTGCAAACCTTTTCAGGCAGACTACACCAGACTAGGTGAGCCAGCCGGTGCCTGCCACTAACCCACAATGGAATTTGGGCTATTTTCTATTCCTGGTTAGAGTCCATCTAACCGAATGAGAGGATGATAAAGATGGCCATGAACAGAGGCCTTTTACTAAAGTAACCTATGGTTCTAAAATACTGTGCATAACAGCCAAGTATTAGAACTCAGCTAGACAGAACAACTGTCCTAAGAAGAGCTGTAACCCATGCAGATCAATTTGGTACTTATAGCTGCCCAAATAGTGAAAAGGAAATTCTTTTCTGAAGCCTTACTGGAGCTTTTCAATGCAGAGAGGTGCAATTTAGCACTAAAGTCAAACTGTCACCGTGGGGTGTAATACCTCATTGGTAAATTAATGATGAGTCAACAACCATGCACGGGAGGCTGAGAACTAGAGATTACTATGAATTTATGGCTAACATATCCCTACTTTTCTTTACCAAAGCAATGACTCATTTTCCACCCATAGGGAGAAGGGGGGCAGCTATCAATCCTCCCCTGGTTTACCCAACGTACTTGGTAAGAATGGGATTCAACATGCACTAGTTCATGGTCAATGTTTTAGACAAAATACACAGGAGGAGATTGGGGAAAGATTTTTCAAGGACAAGAGGGCTAGGACAATAAGGCCAGGCCTACACTGGGGGTGGCAGTGGGAGGGGACAAATCGATCTAAGTTACACAATTTCAGCTACATGAATAATGTAGCTGAAGTCAATGTACTTAGATCTACTCACCACGGTATCTTCACTGCAGTGCGTCGACTGCTGACGCTCCCCCGTCAACTCCACCTGCGCCTCTGGCTCCGGTGGAGTACAGGAGTCTATGGGAGAGCGCTCAGGGGTCAATTTATTTTGTCTAGAATAGAAGCGATAAATTGACCCCCACTGGATCGATCGCTGCCCACCAATCAGGCAGGTAGTATAGACATACCATAAGGCTCTGGGAAAACACTTAAAATGGACTTACTCCTCAATTTAGCACCACACATTATCTGTATTTGTTACTTTTAGTTTTTCAATACAATATATAAAACACACTCACTCACCTACATAACACCTCCACCAGGACTACTTCCAATATGCCAAGTCTCTGAACAGCTTTAAGCAACTAGCAAAGAAATGCCTCCCTCCTGCCCCCAAAGGTGTGATTTCTTTTTAAAAAGGCTCATCTGAAGTTCAGGACTATAATCAGCTATGGATGAGTGACATATTTAAAGTCCAATATCTCTAAGCCCAGCAGAGCTAGAAAAACAAGCTTTATATCACGGGGAGAGATTCTTAGCTTTCCAATAAGAGCATGTTCTTATATTGTTGGAAGAGCCCAAGCTATCAGACCTTAAAACCCTGTAATTATTGCATGGAAAAACTATTTTACATTATTTTTGGAGGTTTCTAAAATGTCGTTACTTATACAAATTCTCTCCCCTCAATATAATGGATTCATGCCAATACAGAAACCTCCTTTTACAGGACAGTGGCAAAGAAAACTATCACCCAATACATTTTATGAACCTTTTCTAAAATGTTTATAGTAGAGCTTTACTGTCACTTATAGCTTCATTACTCATGTAATGTATTCATCCCAAAATCATGCTAATGAAACATTTATAGTACACTATACACCACACCATCATGTATCCTCTTTTGCTCATATCTTTTATGATATAAAAGTGATATAGATATATATTTGAAAACACAAAGAAGACTTAAGTACCACATTGGCTCCTTTCTGATGAAAAATACAACTACAGTGTTTTAAAAGTTTACATTAAAAGTTTACTGTGGGGTATGTATTATTATCATCATCCCCATTGTACACATGGGGAAACTTAGGCACGGAGAGATTTTTTTTAAATGATTTGCCTTTGGTTATACAGTGAGTAAGAAATAGTTGGGAATAGAATCCGAGAGTTCCCACTCACAGGTCCCTGTTCTAAATATGAGAGAACACTGAGCCACATTCATTACTACAGGCCCCCCACTAGTTCTCTATTATGTTATTTTAAAGGTGAAAAGAAAAGCTTTTTAAAATGAAACTTCCTATCTAGAACTATAGTTAGTGTTCTGCATTCCTCCTGTGTAAATCTTTACCCATGTGTGAATGGCGGGGATGTTAAAGTAGCAGCACAGTCAGAAAAGTAACTTTAAAAATGGCACTCTCTTTCCCAATAGAACTGGTTCCTGTGTGTATTCAAATCTTAGTAGTTCACTCTATGGGCAAAGGCTAAGGCCAAAATTCTCAAAAGTGACTAGTGCTTCTGGGTGTCTGACCTGAGACACATTAAAGGGTCCTTTCAGGGCGTGCTGCACATCCTCTTTTTGCACATCAGGTTTCTTTAAAATGTCTAAAGTTTGGCATCCAAAATCAAGAGTCACTTTTGAAAATACTGGTCTAAAAATGTTTACTTTTTTTTATTCTTGTTGGCACTACAGCACCCACTAGGTTATGGGGGAAGCCAGACTATGGGATTCTGTTCTGCTTGTTATCAACAAAACTGCTGATTAAAGACATGTTTATCCTAGGAATTTTTCTTATAATTTCCCACCATTACAGACACTGATTCAGTTCTGAGCAGAATCAGTTACATTGTGTGGCTGTGGGGTCCTGTTTATACTAGTGGCATGAACTGGTAGGAGGAATCGTAAGAACTTTTAGAGGGAAAAAACCTTCCCCTTTTGTTTCAAGTGCAGAATCTTTGTCATTGGTAGTGCTGGGTGAACGCTCAGATCTCAGGCTGAGTTTTCAGGTCTAGCAGAGACTTTTTGTTGGCGGGGAACCTCGCAAAATCTTAATTTAGCTTGAAAACTAAGCAAATGTGATCCGGATGTCACAATGAGTCTGATATGGAAATGCACCATTATGCCATGTTTACAGAGTTATCTTCCAGAGTAGAAACATGCTTTAACACAAGATTTAAATCTTTTACCATCACATTTAAAGTGATATTTCTTTGGGAACATTGTTCAGCTGTCTGACTATCTTGGAAATATGACAGGAACAAGTAGGGTAAAGAGCTTGTAATATGGAACCACTGGAAGAGCTTTTAAAAATATTAAAGAAATTAAATAAGAAAAATTTCCCCTGCCAGAATAGATGAGTGGATTTTTTTATTTCTTTCTTTTCTCTTTTAAATAACATGTAATAACACTAAAACATTCCAGTGTAAGACCTTCAGTCAGGTCATGCTGATCTGACTATCTTTAGTTCTCATCAATGTTACCCACCATTGAAGGTGGTACCTTTGATGTGAACTAATTACATTCGA
The DNA here is from genome assembly GCF_009764565.3 of Dermochelys coriacea. Classification (NCBI taxonomy): domain Eukaryota; kingdom Metazoa; phylum Chordata; order Testudines; family Dermochelyidae; genus Dermochelys; species Dermochelys coriacea. Next base: position 115,692,734 of record NC_050074.1, read on the forward strand.
AACATTTTGTCAAACAGCTTAATGTGGATGCCAAATAAGCTCTGTCTGTCTAAACAGGGCTTTAGACAACTTATCACTTTCATTGTTAACTAAGAGCTAAGTTCCACTTCAAATAGAATATTATGCTGAACCAAAGGAGATCTACATATAAAACTTTCTTTTGACCCCCCCCCCAAAAAAGGGGGTGGGAGGGAGTGTTAAAATACCCACATTACTGATTTTTATCTGAATACTTTTGGTTTCGCATTATATTGAACAGGAAGGGACTGTGTGTGTGTGATATGTAAGAATAAAATACACAATGCCAAAAGCAAGGTTTCTTTTATCAGATAAAACTATCTTCATGACAAGAGAAAGTGTTTTAGGACAAGACATTCTGTCTGCAGCATCATTTTAACATTCCCTCAAAAGAATCTTGTTTATTAAAAATGTATTAAAAAGAATGATTATTACAAAACAAAAGAACAACAAAGAACAACAATGAACCTGCCCCCGCGACACACACACACACACACACACACGAACGCAGAGCATTAAAACCTGGAGGTGAGGAAGGAGACTGCTTTTCTCACAGTCTTGTGAGTGAAAAATGTTCTTGTTAGGAGAAATTTGGCAAAAGCAAGTAATTTTCGTTTGATTTTTTTCCCCTAAGGGGTGGAACTAGGATGTTGAAATGGACACACAAAACGGAAACTTGTTAGCTGGCTATTGGGATTTTAACTAAACAAATTTCTTGGGGTGGGGGGGAGAGGTCTAAACAAATGTGGTATCTGTGAAAGGAATAAAGTGACTCTGCTATACACACACACTTATGTATGCATGCATGTATGTAGTGCCTAAAATGTAGCTAAAGCGGACTGTTCTTCCAGCATATCCATTTTCAATTCCAATCCCCCCTCACCTTTGATGCACTGGAACAAAATTGATGGACAAATAAAATTTCTTTATTATGAAGTATTGATCAAAATGCTTTGCTGCACTTCTGCATAAAATTCTCGGTTTAAGTCACAAAAAAGCTGGGTTTTTTTTTCAAACTAGGAGATAACTGTTTAAGTAAGTTTCACTACATTTCATATATGGTACCTATGCAACTATGGTAACTCAACATATGAGAATATTTTAACATTTTTGAAAACTCTTATGCTTTGGGGGAATTTTTCTCAAAAATGTCCGAAATGGAACTTCTTTTGATGAAGAAGTTTGTTTGTTTTTTAAATGGTGATTATCTGCAGCTTTTTAAAAGGCAGGAATAGCTTGCTGTAGCAATGAAAAGCTAGGTGCACTTCAATTTAAATGCTGCAATAAATCTGTGATCAGTCTACTCAGCCAGTTAGATCACTTCCCCGCTTTTGAGAAAGCTACTCTCTCTAAAGTTAATTTAAGTAATTGATAATAATTGAGTAATAAATCTTAATTACAGCTTGATTATACTTTTTTTGTGCCTCGGAATTTTTTTTTTTTAAATTGATGAATGCAGGAGTTCATGTGGTGCTTGCAAATTGAAAAACTTTGGATCCTGCTCCTCCACTAACCACTGATCTCCTACCTTTCCATGTGGCTTCCTCTGACCCTTAGACCTGAGCTGGTGTGAGTTCCTGCATTCTTCCCTCTCTTTCATGAGAGGGATGACGTGTAGTGGACTGATAAAAGGAGCTGTCAGTGGACCAGTGAATATGTCCTCCTTTTCATTCCTATGCAGCTCTATGTTTCCCCAACTGGTTCTCTCTCACTTGTTTCTCCACACCCCTTAAACCCCATGTGGGCCTCTCCAGCTTCCGGCCCTCATGTTGTTCCCTGCCTGCTAGTCCTCCAGGCATCACCACAAGGAGCCCATAATGTTCACAGAAACTACTTTTAAACAACTAAATTTCTCCAACCACTTCCCCGACCCAAATGCACCAGTCCTTGCCAAGTGCAACAGATTAAAACAAATTTTGGAATATGTAAAATGTTTCTGAGTTTTGTTGAGCCAACACACATTAGGAAAGTGAGATCGTCCAATTGACATGTTTTTTAAACTCTAATACGTCCCTAAGCCTTGTCCCATTTGTCTAAAACACTGAAGAAAAGTTCTAATTGCCTGGCATAAGATCACACTTACCAAGTTTCAGGAAAATTGGTTTCGGTTTGGCAAAATTAAGGCGGTCAAAACTGAGCTAATAATGGAGGGCTTCATTCAAATTTAACTATGGTGAGACACCCTGTCTCTCCTGGATATTAGTGTAAATGGCAAATAATCAACCTGTGGAATTCACTGACGCAGGGAATCATAAAGATAAATACCGTGAGCGGAGGTTATAAAGAGTTGGATAATTTTATGACCATTAAACATTTACAGTAATGCGTGTTAAGATAGTAAAAGGCAATCAAAGGCCACACTTCCAGGATATAAACTATTTGCAAAAGGCTCAAGGATAAGACACACCCCAGCTGGTCTCCCTACACACACATCCTGTACAGCCCACACTCGTGGGTTCTGATCGGCAAATACTTCTGCTTGTGAATAAAGTTATCCATGTCCTTAAACGTTTGGGGGTATGTTAGCAAGTTATGTTATTGGGATGGGTCAGGGAACAGGGGTCATATCATAATCTGGAACATTGTGTATTGGCCACTGCCAAAGTCAAAGATATGAATGGCCTGAAGTACTATAACAACTCCTAGTCTCCTAAACAAATGTTTTCTAATAACTTAAGACAGCTATAGTAAAAAGGGAAACACTGCAGAACAACAAATGATGGAATAAAAGTGCAGAAATAATATGGCTCCGGTATCAGAGTGCTATTCAGCAATTCACATTATGGACCTTGTTGATATTTTAAGCAAATCAATCTGATTACCTCATTATATCGTCTAATGTTTTTTAACGCAGTTTCTTATAATAGAGCCTAGATTCTCTCCTGGAGATATTTTTATAATTCACCTCTTATTAACCACAGGAGTTCCAATTACATGTCCTCAATTCTAATTCCTACTAACCGATTATTAGAATTAGATAATAGTGGAGTACTGTCTGCTAATACATTTCATGATAACATCAAACTACAGAATGCCTTTGTGGCAAAATAATTGTAGCAAAAAGGGTACTAAATTACAGGAAAATGTTCTACTTTCTAAGTCTTTAACACTTTTAAAAATTTTTTTAAAACACTCAAAACTTAACTACAGACATTAGGCAAATTATATTTGCAGTCAAAGGATAATGAAACTGAAACTGGTAAAAGACAAACACATACTTCAAGATACTGTATAGGTCTGAAAGAGATAAACACACACACTGAAGTTTACCAATTCATAAAAATCCATATAGTTATATTTCCATGGGATGTTTTAAAGTTTAGTTAAAGTTAGTGAAGGGTTTTGAGATCAACTCAAAGGCGGCAAGTTTTACTATTATTAACATATTATCAACTATAAGACTAAGATCCTACACCTAGATATTCTGCCAGTCAGCAATGTTAGTTGACATTAACTGCTAAATCATATGACTTATCTTCAGTTATGAGGACCATTAGTAAGTAATAGTAAGACAGTTATCAGAAGGGGTACAGTATGCAGTGGACTAATGGAGACTGAAGTTGACCATGGTCCCAAATTAAATGAATGTGTAGGCTTTTTCTCTATTGTTAAGTGACCATTTAAAAGAGCAGCATGACAAATAGGTACCGCAATGTGGGACCCCTATTCTCATATCGCAGGACACAGTAAGTCCTATTGATCCATATTGTACGGGGGAGAAGAGTGTCCCCGGGGTTGGGATAGACAGTGAAGGTCACAAGCAAGGCACAGTAACAGAGCCTCATGGGACAGCTTGGAACTTCACCTTTTATACCTGGCTCCAAGCAGCATCAAATCAGTTTCTCCCTTTCAAAAGTTCGACAGATGAACACAGTCACTTAAGACAAACTTCGGTGGAAAATAAAAATGGATGAATAGTAGGGGGGGAGTGAGAAGGACATGTCCATTTGTCTACAGGTATGCATTGCTAGATAGGTAAACAGTAGCTTGACTTGGAAGAGTTCAAGTTGAACAATACAGCTCCAGAAGAAAACAAGAGAGAGAGGCTGAGACAGAATTCACGTCTTTAGTTGGTATCCTGTGTGGTGCAAATATACCCAATTAGATGTGTCCACATAATTTTCACATCAAACATGATGAGCTCCATATCCAGCTCCCAAGGCAACTAATTGCATGGCTCACAGTGGATTTTCCCAAGTTTTTGAGAAAACTGACGGCACTCTTCAATAAAACCATTTAGCATAACAGAAGGTTAAAGCAAGACACTCAAACACTTGCTTTTTTAATTTACACCTTTCATTTACTTCCACAGCAATGTCAGGAAGGGGCCAAAACATTGTGTGATGTACTGTCATGTATGTTTTCTTTTAAGAACTGGGTTTAAAGAAAAGGACTGGAGTAACAGAATGTAATCAAGATCTTTACCTTTAAAAAATTTTAGGCAGTCAGAAGGGGTGTGCATGTCTGAGAGAGCTGATCATTCTTTGTTCTGAAGGCACATTAAGAGGTCCTGTCTAATGTATTTACAGATGTAAAATAGGTGATAAGAAAATCTGCAAATGTTATGACTTTAGATGATGTTTTCTAACAAATCAGGTAGAGCCTGACTTCATTGCCAGGATCAGACTAGTAAAATACAGCTCATAGGAACTACTTTATACGTTACTAACTCTCCTCAGCATGAGCAGCTATTAGCTTTTATATCATTATGTTTGTGCAGTTTTAATCTTTCTTTTTTTTTTTAAATGAATGCCTATGGTGAACCACTAAACTATATAAGATGTATTTTTAAAGCAGATGTAATACATCTGCAGCCTGGGGGGGAGTGGGGGGAGTGTAATGAGTTGATTTAACTTAACATTTCTGTTTTTAAACCTGCAAGTCTTTAGAAATAGTAACATTTACATCCTGATTCAGCAATGTGCTTAAGAACATGCGTAACTTTAAGCACATAAGTAGTCACACTACGTTAGACAACTGTTTAAGCACCTTGCTCTATTGGAGTCGTAACCACAGCTTTTTCAATCTGGCATTAGATATCCTCTCTTTCTCTCGGCACTTCATCTTCCTGCCGTCTGTGACAGTTATTTGATTCTCAGTGTGAAAACCAGATATTCTGTCTTCATGGCTACAATGGAATAATTATTATGATCCTGTTCACCACCCCCAAAACCATGTTAACAAAACTACCCCATGTGTTTATCCAGTAAGGCTGGCGAAGGGTTCCTGTTACGAAACTTGCCCGCAAGAAATCCTGGAAGCCCAACAAACAACGTAGATGTTTTAACAATGCAATAAAGACCCTAGTGAATCACACACAGCCTAGAGCATTTCTCCCAAGGCCCCATGTCTGCAATGTATTGTATTTTAACACACCAATCACTGTAACTTACAGCATGGCTAAATTAGCGCACATGCAGTGGGGGAACTTGTGGCTATTATAAAATCATATCAAGATTTTATCATTAATTTTTTCAATTTTTCGGGGGGTAAAATGTGAGACTACTACTTTAATGAGGAAAAAAAGAGGTTTTCTGATTTTTCTAAACAGTTTCAGAGGAGGGAAAGAATGGACATCACACAGGGGCTCAGCATAAAACCTCTATCTTTCTCTCTTTTTTAGTCTCCTAACGGCAAAAACAACAATATTCCAAATCAAGGCTATTCCAAAAAGAGAATGGACCTTTCATTGCTAGCCGAAAGAGACACAAAGTAAGTTATGGCAATGAAAACTACTGAATCTCCAGATCTTTTTTCCTTACAAGGCAGAATTCCAAGGAAGAAGTATGCTGAGGTGTCTTCTTACTGCTCCTTATCCAATAACATTCCAGGTCCCCCATTTCACCGTCTGCAATTCTGCCAACACAGGCTCCTCAGAAGAGAATGGGGAGAGCCAAAGATGACATTGGCACCAGTTCGTAGAAAAGCGGAAGCTTCCAATGTTGTTCTCAATCTCAAAAAAAGCGAGATCGGATAGTATGGTGCTTTAAGTTACAAAAATAAGATCAGACTGAATTGAATGTCAACCCATTTGAAATCTCTTGCACATGCAGAGAGCGTGGTTAAATAACCCGTGCTTTTGTCAGTGGAATGGGATTCTACTGCTTGGGTTGGTAAATAAAAAGCAGAAACAAAGAAAGGGTGGTAGGAAAAATAGGCAATTGAGAGGAAAATTCCTGCTCCAAATAAACTCCTGACACTAGCCTTGAAAACATCACTTTTAACATCATATCACTGAAAACAAAGGAACAAATATCAAAGGGTGGGAGGAAATCACTAAATATCTAGGATTAAAGTTGCCTCTGGGAAATGAATGGCCGGGGTAAGACACACTCCACCACTTAAACCCTCTGGGCTTTGTAAGGGTACCCTGAGCAGATCAGCCATGTCTCTCTGCTTTGCCAAGGAAGGATCTGCACTGGCCCCAGACAGGTCAGTTCAGAAAGAGAATTTCAGGATAAGTAGAAGAAGGGCCACGAGATTCAGGAGTTTGCAGATCCAGCATTCCAAATGCTGATGCCAATAGACTGGACAGACTGCAGCCATTATTTCTGCTTATGGGCTAGAGTATTATAGACTGGAGGGACAGTACTATAATCCACACAACCTCCCCCAGTTTTGGTGATAAATTTAATCTCTCCTTCTCATAATACTTAGTGCCATACACAAGGCTTGATTACTTGCTCTGAGCTGGGGATAGTGGTGTTTCAGAGAGTAGCAGGACTATTAGCAATGACCCTTATAGGTGTACAACGCATAAAACATGACAAAGACAATTACATTTTTGGGTGGTGTTGCTGTCCAAGGAACTGCCAAATTAATGGAGAAGGAATGATGTGACAGAGGAAACATGTTTGGAATTCAGTAGAGCATTTGACACAATGTCTCAGGAAATCTTAATTGAAAAATTAACACAATTGAATTTAACATTTTCAATAATGATCAGCAAGAAAGAGTAAATAGCACTTTAGAAAGATGCACAGACAATTGTGAAGCATTTCTTATGTCAATCAGGACATCAAAATAACAAAGAGGGACCTAAAAATATATATAGATGTGGGCTGAAAATAAAGTCAGATTCAACTTGGAGAAATGCAAGTCAATACATCCAGTGGAAAATCATCCAAAATACAGTAGCAGTCTGTACTTCTAAAAAAGGCCTAGAGGTGATAGCAGACATCAAGTTGGTCATGAGATTGCTAGGCTATGTAGGTTGCTGTTGTAAAGCAAAATGCACTTTTGGAATGCACTTGCAGAGGGACACGACAGGACAGAGAGGTAACAAGATATTTGCATGGCAAGAGAACATAACGACTTCTAAAGCTATCGGAATCCATCACTATGGAAGTGATACTGATGGTGAAAAATCATTAAATTGTGGCATTTCTAAATGAGTTGGGGAGGACGGGGAGAATGACCAGTTAACAGAAATGTTCCATTGGCCTCAGACACATCATGGAAAACCACAATGGAGAGAGAAGAAATGCATTAAAAAAACTGATAGTTTAAATGAATGAATGATACATAGATAAAATATTCTGGGCCTGATCCCCTTCTGCCTTTCACCCTGTGTAGACATTTTTCACCTGTGCAATGTGGGCATAAAATCACTTTGCATTGGTGGAAATAGTCACCCAAGGTAAATGGAAAAATCAGGCCTTAAGATTTTTAAATTATGCTTGAGTCAAGATCCTTGATTCTTTTAAGGTCTATGGTGCTAACTTGAAGCTATACAAACACATTTGAAAATTAGTGTCACAGCAGTTTGAGCAAGGATGTATGTTTTAGGTGCAGACTAAATATTAGCAGGAAATGCAGTCCAAATTTTAAGACTGGACTCACAGGAAAACATACAGGCAACATTCCTTCTGCACTCAAATGACATGCTCATGGACATCAGCTTGATCAACATTACCCTGCAGGGAAGCACAGAGCCTGAATGGGGAACAACTGCAATCAAAAAATGCTCAAGTTGATCATACCCACACTCCTATTTTTTGTTGTTCTTTTCTGAACTCCCTGAACAGCTGTAGGTCTAATAGCCCCTACAGACTCTACAGAAAAACATGGTTGCCTCTCAGTCCTGTAGCATGATGCCTTTGCACATGCAGTCCAAAAAGGGCATTGTACGGTTGCTTGAGAGTAGCAGGGCACTTAGACACGATCTTCAATCTCACTCTGTAAATACAGTGAGAAACAGATGAGGATTTTCGCTTGAAATCAAGGACTGATATTTTTGCTAAATAGACAAAATGTAGGCTTTCAAAGAGTAACTTCTAATAATTATTCCATCATTGGTAGAATTAAGTGACGTACATTTAAGCTTTAACTGCTAACTCCAGTGCCAAACATTTAACACTGTAAGTGGCATTCTACCCTTTACGGCAATACTGGTAGTGAATTATAGATTCTAATTTTCCTAGGGTAGACAAGGCCCAAGAGACTACTTAAGTGCCTCTGAAATGAGCGCATAACTCAGTACCAAAAGTAGTCAGGAATACCCAGAAGAGAAAAGACAAACCAGAGGGACTTCAATCAAGTTACCCCATGGAAAAGACAGAAGAGACAGCATGGAAAAGAAACAGGGAACAGGAAAGGTTTCCTTTGAGAAGATTCTTTTGTTCAATTAAACATCTTAGGGGGAGTGGGGGAGTTAAATGATTTTTTTAAAATACTTCAAGCTTTCACAATATAAGGTCACTTGGGTTGCGCTAATGTGTTTTTATTCCCCCCCCCCTTTTTTTTTTTTTTTTTTTTTGCTCTGCTACCCAGCTCCTACCCACCTCAGTGTAGCTACCAGTGAAGAGAAACTTGGTGAGGAACAGAGCATGTCCTGGCCAGGATCCTGAAGCAAGAGGACAGAGTTGGAAGGGAATGGTTCTGGGAGTGGAGGTAACAGTAGGCTCAATGGGGGGAGGCAGAGATATCTCTAAGGTCAGGAGGGAAGAAGAATCCAGAGTGGGTAACTAAAGTGGACACAAAAGACAAGATAGAAAATAGCAAGAGAAAAGAAGACTTTTTAATTCTGGAGAGCATCACTTTTTGATGACAGAGTAGGATCAACCTTTGAGGTAGATTTTGTGCACGTTTACATAAAACCCTGTGATACCTTTTACTCTGGGTGCAGTTTCCTTTCTCCCTCACATCTGGCCAGCTATAAGGGGAGGGCAGAGCCAAAGTTCCACCCACCCACTCCCTGCCTTCTCCACCCACTTGATCAGCAAAGAGGGGAAACGTTGGGATTTGCACTGGACCTGAACCCAAGATCCAGGTAGGTCAAATTAATATGAGAAAAAAGGTAGGTGTGGAGGACTTTACTTTTCCCCTCCTTTAAATAAAGGCCAAGGACACAGTCCAATACCCCTTAGAGACTGGATCAACTGAGACTAATGGAATCTTGTGTTAGATTTTTCATACATTTGCTGCTATTCGTGACAAGGACCTGGAGAATTGTCTGAACTATTACCGGCCAAATGCACTGTATGAAAGCAAAACTATTCCATATCATCCAGGTAGGAGGAATAATGCACCGTTATGAAATGTAACAGAGTAACATGCATCCAATGAAGTGAGCTGTAGCTCACGAAAGCTTATGCTCAAATAAATTTGTTAATCTCTAAGGTGCCACAAGTACTCCTTTTCTTTTTGCGGATACAGACTAACACGGCTGCTACTCCGTAACAGAGTTTGTGAGTGTGACTGCAGGAGCAGCAATGCGCAGTGGGGAAAACAGGAACAACTAACCCTTAACTTAAGAAACTTGTGCAATGATGTCAACACAGAAGATTCCTCCAGATTATAGCAAACAGCAATATGACTGGATAAAGCACAGCACAGATGTTGACTGAGCTATGAATTCCTGCCAATGGATCTCTGTAGACCTGTGCTTATGATGACATAGCAAGTAAACAGATATACACATGGTTTGATTGATACATCATCACTTCCCACCAACCTTATCTGAATGGGATAGTTTTTGTTTATTCATCAAGCAATGACCCAAAACGGATACAAAATGCAGCTGGCTGGTTTGAAAAACAGCCAGGATCTCAGATCTATGCCTCTGTAAAGCATGCATTTGCATGGGGAAACTCACCCAACCATTGCACAATCCTGGATCCCCTACTGGCCAAAAGTTGCATTAAAACTATCAAAAAATTATTTGCCAAAGATTCTCCCCAGAGTCCAGATTTCATGGTCCGTGATGCATTTTTCATGGCCGTGAATTTGGTAAGGCCTTATTCATTATCTAGAATATTAACATCATACAATACTCAAGAGTTACAGCAGAAACAAGAATATAAGGACTAGATGACTACAGAATTAATAATTTTAGTAAGATAATGTTGAAGTAAAAAGAAAACGGTACAGAGTTTAGACATAGAAGTTTCTGGTTATCGGGAAATAAGGTACAGATTATCAAGGGGTGCGAAATTCAGTTTAGGAGCGGGTGGCATAAGGAATACATAATCTGCAATCTCCCCGATTGGGGGTAAAAGTTTAACGGGTCCAAGTACAGACATTCAGATATGGGGGTATGTTGTCCATATAATGGCTATGTTCACGTGTGGAGTATAATGAGCGGATACAATGATGAGGATGGATCTACCCTCATTTGGTGGGATTTAACGTTCAGTGAGTTTATGGTTCCAGTTCAAATAGTACATGGACGTCTTGGCCAATAAAAAGTACATGGATCTTTGATTAAGAGTCTCACAGCTAGAGATAGGAGAACCCTGAAGTTAATCTAAAAAATTCTAGAACACACAGATCATGCATGTTGGATGTTGAGTGCAAGACTGATTACCACTTGCCACAATTTTGGACGTTTACAAATCCATCTATTATTACCTGCACATAAATATAACAAACCTAAGTTATGTTTTAAGTACTGTGCCACAGCCCCTTACAAGCATGATCTTACTATATCAACACTGGCAAAAAAATCCTATTGACTTTAACATACACGTAAGCACAGCATGATCAGCCCCTAATATCGTTAAGTTCTCTTAACACTAAATTCGCCATGGGGCTCTGCTGCACATTTGTATCAGCGTGGAAAGCACCTCTGGAAAGAGTTCATTTCATACTTACTGAAGTTACATGAAGACAGAAATAGAAAACACTGTCCCTACAAACCAATGATGTACTCGTTTCCAACACAAAGAAATTTTAGTCCCAACTTGTTTTATTCAAGTTTATTCAAGAACTTCAAGAATTTTTTTTTAAATTTTACTCTAATTTAAACTCTTTTTGAAATAACAACAATCTTTTAAACACAAGGGTGATCGAGGTCCTATTTTACTACTTTAGCTCCTTGGAATATCCATAGAGATTCCTAATGAGGACTTCAGAACAGAAATGAGAGTTCTCCCACAGAACCCATCCTAGAGTTTTTTACACTGAGCTCCATGCCTGCTGGGAAAGGACTTTGGGAGTTAAGGGGGTATTGTGTGAAGGACCAATATGGCTCACTGGAACTATGGCTACTGGTGCATACTTTGCCAGGATTGGGCCCTTTGATTTTAAACTCTTCAGGGCAGGGACCATATCTCCTTTCCTTTTTGTACAGTGCAATTTGTATGTCAATAGCTATACAAATAATGAGCAACCTTAGCTATCAACTCCTATAAAAATCAAGAGACCCAAATAGAACTGTGGGAATTGTCTATAGAGCTCACTGGAAAACTAGATGATGATGACTGGGGGAAAAACAGTTTCAAACATTCATCAACATTTGGAATTTTCTCCAACCAGCTCTAGTTATCAGTTACACCTTCCAGTATATTTCTCTTTCACAAAAGTAACAAAACTGCTCCCAGCTGATTCCCAGTGTTCATATGGGTGGGTGGTGTTCGTGGAAAGAGAAAGTTAGAGAACCAGGAAAGGTTGGTTGCACTTTAAAGCGACACAGTGCAGTGGTTCCCCATCTTTTATCACCCCACATTCATCAAAGCAAACAAACTCGGGTCCCACAGCCACCTGTTCTAGAGACCTGTTAATGAAATGTCAGTGTATTAAAGTCTATGAAATTACAAGACACATTACCTCCACACATCTCCATGCACAGCGCTTAGCCAGATGTGGAGATACAGACCCATACCGGATTTGGAGAGAGATGCGGAAATCTCTCCGGGGCAAGGGAGACTCAGGGGGAACAGAATTAGGGAATATTCTTGCCCTCTCCCCTCCACTGAAAGTCTAAGTGCATTGGACCCTTGCTCCCAACCTGGGCCTCTACCCTTATCCTGCCCCCATCCCTTTGTCCTGCAGCTGCCAGCTGCTTCTGCTACCTCCCACCCACCAGCCCCACACTGGGCTATCTCCTTGCCCTCAGTCCTGGCACCACAGTGGCCTCCTGGTGGCCAGAGGGAGACACTGCAGGGGAATCTCAGCTCAATCCCTGCAGCCCTTCAGACCCTGTCTACATTTGCAGTGGTGTGTGGGGTCTCTGGGTAGCTACACACCACAATGAAAGGCAGGCTGCATCCACACCCAGCGCAGTGTGTAGCTATATGTGGCAGTGACCAGCTCCGACGAGGGGGGGAGGGGAGGGGGGGAATTACCCTACACGCCTCCGACAGCATAGACAAGGCCTAAGACGGACCCTGTTCTGACACTGTCCAATGCCCCCAGAGTGGCCTGGCCCACAGCCTTGGAAAGACTGATGTATTGTATCAAAGAGATGAGCTTCCAAAGCTACCTGGGACGCTATCATGACCGAACTAGTAATACTCCATAGACACTGTCAAACCCACATTGGATATAATTCTGCACCAAGGACTAGTGAGCGCTTTTCAGAAATCAAACCAAACTACACCCCAAAGAACTGTGAAATAAATGAAAAGGGGACTTTTTGACTCTTTTGGGAGAGGTGTGTTGGGCAGGGGAGACTAGGACAGCCACACAAGGAGAATTCATGGAGAATTGCTGCAAAATACTTATTTCCAAAACCAAGACATGAGACCTGTTTCATTTCAGATTATATAATTTTGTATACAGACAACCACCCAGAGAGAGAGAGATCCAATAGACAAATAGACAAACGAACAACAGATCCCCTTCCTCCTCCTCTGTCCCGAGGGTCCCCACAGTGCTTTGGCCTCCTCTCCCTGCTATACGTTCCCTGCCTGGGTCATCAGAATCACACACAAACACAGCTTCAACAACCATCCTTACATCAATGACTCACAAATTCATCCTTCCAGTTCAAACCCATCCTCCATCCATCGTCTGTCTCTCTGACTTCTCCTGGAGGTCTCCCATCCTATGGCCAAATTGAGCATCTTATCTTTTTCACCCAGCCTCTCCTTGCTCACCCCATCCTCCACCGCATATCACTCAGGCCTATAATAGGATTCCTCTTCTCCACTCACCCACACATCCAGATTGGCCACTCTCCCCTCCCCACCCCGCCTCTAAATTTCTATTCTCTGTCGACACAGCTAAAATCCTCATCCAAGCCCTTATTATTCACTGTCTTGATCACTGCATCTTCCTCTCTGACACCCAAATCCCCTTCAGGCCATAGAAATGCAACTGTTAAGATTAAAAGAAAAGGAGTACTTGTGGTACCTTAGAGACTAACAAATTTATTTGAGCATAAGCTTTTGTGAGCTACAGCTCACTTCATCGGACGCATTCAGTGGAAAATACAGTGGGGAGATTTACATAAACAGAGAACATGAAACAATGAGTGTTATACACACTATAATGAGAGTGATCAGGTAAGGTGAGCTATTACCAGCAGAAGAGCGGGGGGGGGGGGGGGGGGGAAACTTTTGTAATTATAATCAAGGTGTGCCATTTCCAGCAGTTGATAAGAACAGCTGAGGAACAGTGTGTGTGTGTGTGGGGGGGGGGGGGGAATTAACATGGGGAAATAGTTTTACTTTGTGAAATGACCCATCCACTCCCAGTCTTTATATGCAAAGTAAAACTATTTCCCCATGTTTATTCTCCTTGCCGCCCCCCCACCCCACTGTTCCTCAAACATTCTTGTCAACTGCTGGAAATGGCCCACCTTGATTATCACTACAAAAGGTCCCCCCACTCCCCTGGTAATAGCTCACCTTACCTGATCGCTCTCGTTACAGTGTATATAATAACACCCATTGTTTCATGTTCTCTGTGTATATAAATCTCCACACTGTATTTTCCACTGAATGTGTAAGCGGGGGAATAGTCCCGCTCTTGTGGAGAACTTTCCTGGCTTTTGCACTACCCCGGTGAAGTGGGCTAGCGAAAGGATCTGAATCCTCACTCCCACTTCCTTTACCCAGTGGCCTCCCTGCCCTTGAGGACTCCCCTTCCACTCTTCTGTCTGGCAGAGTCCTCGTAACCCCAACAATGCTGGGCCCAGGATTCCTGGGGGGCTCGACCCCCCAACCCTGCTGTGGTCACCTAGGACAGGGGCTGGGTGTCCCCGCTCCGGGGTACTCTCTCTGCACTGGGCACTTCTCTGACCCACTGACCATTACATACAAGTTAAAATTATTTAATCAACAATTAATTTTTAAAAGAATAAGGAAAAATGGGAAAGGTTAAAGGAAACACATCACCCCGCTCGGTGGCAGGGAACATCACAAACAGGGTCTCTGGGATGTCAGAGCAGTTCACAGTCTGTTTCTTGCAAGTCCCAGGCCTTCTTCTAAGGCCCTGGCTGTGCTGCAGGGATGCTGTGGGTTGGACACTCGCTCTGGTGGTGGCCACACGCTCTCAGGCTCTAAGTGGTAGGACCCTTCTTCCCAGTGTCGCCCTCACCCTGTCGGGGTTACAATCCAAGCCTGGCCTGCAGAGCCTCTTGGCTGAGGCGTCTCCCTGTGCTGGGCCTGCTGCCCAGGGTCCCCCTCAGTCTCCCCAGCTGCTCACCGCACCCAGCTCCAGCCCCAGCTCCACCACTCTGTCTCTGCACTGCTGCTGCTCTGCCTCCAGCTCCCTAGGCTGCTTCTTTGGCCCCTCTGGCTCTGGTTGCTGCAGCTCTGCTCCCAGGACAGGTCTGCTCTGCCGGCTGCTTCTGTGACTCTGCTCCCGGCACTGACCTGCTTCCCAGGCTGCTTTTCTGGCCCCTCTAGCTCTGGTTGAAGCAGCTCTCCTCCCAGGGCAAGTCTGCTCTCTCTGGGCTGTGCCTCTGGCTTTGGGGCTGCAGCTCCCCAGCTTAGCTTGTGCCCCACTCTGTCTGACCCAGGCAAATCCAGCTCACACGGAGGATGGGATCTCCCTGGCCTTCTGACTCTCTGATTAGCCTGCCCGCCCTGTCATTCAGGCTGACCTGGAGCATTGGCCTCTC
Source organism: Dermochelys coriacea (assembly GCF_009764565.3). Taxonomy (NCBI): domain Eukaryota; kingdom Metazoa; phylum Chordata; order Testudines; family Dermochelyidae; genus Dermochelys; species Dermochelys coriacea. The sequence continues at coordinate 115,708,041 of NC_050074.1, forward strand.
CCCATTGTTCCTGGAGACTGTCAGTCTCAGGGTTCTGATTTTTCATAGACCCTTCCCCTCTTAGTACTGGGAGCTAGCCAACCAAAAGACCCCACTGAATGTTAGTAAGGGGGCAACAGCCCCCTTACACATGCATCCGATGAAGTGAGCTGTAGCTCTCGAAAGCTTATGCTCAAATAAATTTGTTAGTCTCTAAGATGCCACAAATACTCCTTTTCTTTTTGCGGACACAGACTAACACGGCTGCTACTCTGAAAACTGTTAAGATTACCTTCCTTACTTTTTCTTGACTATGCTACCCAGTTTGCAAATTCCTCCTTTGACTGCCTGTTTCTTCTTATCACCTTCAAAGTTGTTCGCAACTCTTCCTCTCAATATTTACCAGCTACTAGTCATCCCCAAACTCTGAATCCAAAGTGATCCAACCACCCATTTCTTCACCTCTCCCAGGAGTAACTAAGCCTTCTTACACACTGCTTCTCCATGTGTATGATGGGTGCAAACCCCACACAGGCTCTGAAAGGGATAATGTGAGCCTGAGAGGCCAATTAGGCTACCTGCATGCACCTAAAGTTAATGCTTAACTGATGAAGCCCGGGTGGGGAAGGGCTGGAAGAAGAAGTTGACAACAGAAGCAGGCGGCAAGGAGGAAGGAAAGGAACTCAGCAGTTACTCTCTTGGACTAAGGAGTGGAGAGACCAGACAGGGCAAGGAGGAAGCCCAGGGTGGAGAACTGGCCCTAGAATCTTCTCCTAGGTAGAGAAGTCTGGCAGGAGGCCAGGAGAAAGACAAAGCAGCCATTGTGTGTCAGGGCACTGGTTATCTCTGATAAAAGGGCAGGAACTGGACTTCCAAGGGAAAGCCTTGGGAATCATTTAAACAGAGAATAGAGAAGGGAAAACTACAGAGGGACAAAGCTTCAAGATCAAGAAGGGAGGAAGTGGATTTCAGTTTATACCTACTGGTTTGGGAGTTTGTTAGAGGACTCCAGGGATGGGCCCTGAGAGTCCGGGCCCTGAGAGAAGGGTTAACCTACAGAGACTGCCGGGAAGAAGACCTGTGAGAGGCTGGGCAGAAAGAAGTCCAGGGAGGCAGCAGCAAAGATTTGGACAGAGTAGTCCTTGGCTGTCAAGTTTTAGGAACCTGATGTAGTGGGAGGGCTTGGTTTCCTCTACCAACCACTGGTGAGGTGGCATAAGGCCAGAGAAGGGGACAAGGATGACAGCAAGAGAAGGGTCTGACAACTACCGGGCCCAGAATTAGGGCCAAAGACCGGTTTATAAGGACACTGGATTGTTTTCTGTTGGACTTTGTTGCCCCAGAAGGGGAGGACTTATGTGACTTGTCCGGAGGACTGGAAAACTGCAGGGCTGGAGCAACTGTTGGCTGGGGAGTGCTGGAAAGGAGACAGCTTGCTATGCCACACCCAGCCAGGAGAGGGTGCTCCAGTGATAAGTCCACTTTCACAGTGAAGGAAAGGAGTACTTGTGGCACCTTAAAGACTAACAAATTTATCTTTCTCAGTGGTCTAGTCTGCAAGGTCACTATCCTCAAGACCCAGTTCTGCTGTCTCATGCTTACAGGAAGTCAGCATACTAATGATGGCTAGGCTTAGGGGCAATTGGTGTTATCTAATATTTATTTATATACCCCTCAAAAAAAAACAACCCCCCTTTTCAATTATTTGGTACCACCAAGTGGTGCATATACCAGGCCTGTGTAAATACATGAATTCATCACTGTCACCCTAATCTGTTCATGTATCTGAATCCCACTTTTTCTCCCTATTGTTTTTCCACTTTTCCCCCACATGTAGCTTTTAAGACCACAAAGAACCATTATGATAATCTATTCTGACCTCCTGCATTACATAGTAATTTCTGCATATGCCAGTCTTGTTTTGAGTGCTTTAGGATGGAAATATGTCTTCCAATATGTTTATATCATGCCTAGCACAATGGCACCCAGTCCTGGCTGAGAACTTTGGGAACTAACAGAGTAAAAATTACATCTATAATAACCTTTCTATAGATATCACCTTATACATGGAGAGAGAGAGAGAGAGAGAGAGATACACACAAAGTAACATACATATCCATATATATTAACACATCAGTAAAAAGCACAGGCTATCTGACCTCTGTCAGACACTGTCAGCAATTCAGGACAAATGGAAGAATTAAATTTTGTTTGAATGTCAAAGAATTCTTTTTGCCAGCATTCTACAGTTCACCACATTGTCTGATAAGTGAATGAAGCTAATTTTGAGCAGATTCTATCTAAGAGTTCTCAACTGGTAGAAACAGTTCAAGGTCTTCAAAGTACACTGCGTTGTGCAGCCCCTGATTCATGCACTCTTATTAACTGACACACAATTGTACTGAATTTATTTAAAAAATATTAGCTGTAGACATTCATATTCTTAGGTTCGGTCTTCTTATATTACACTTATATTAAGGTTAATGTGCATTGCCAATTCTTTCACAATGGAATACACAAGAATGGCAACATACTGGAAGCTACAATCTCTCTTTCCAAGGTGAGAAATTTCAGGTTTCAGAGTAGCAGCCGTGTTAGTCTGTATTCGCAAAAAGAAAAGGAGTACTTGTGGCACCTCAGAGACTAACCAATTTATTTCAGCATAAGCTACAGCTCACTTCATCGAATGCATCACGAAAAGCTTATGCTCAAATAAATTGGTTAGTCTCTAAGGTGCCACAAGTACTCCTTTTCTTTTTAAAGTGAGAAATGTCTTTCAAGTTCATTGTTTCTCTCCCACAAGCCCTCCTTTCATTCACCCCAGCTCACCCCAGCCAGTAGGGCTGCTCTGAAAAAAAAAAAGAAAAAAAAAGGTGAAAACGTTATCGTAAATAAACACACATATTAAGGAAAGCATTTGAGACATTCTTTGTTCAACACATTCATGCTGCCACCATTACAAGGATTTTTCTTTCATCTGCTTCTTCACATATAAGGCTCCAAAATACTTTTAAACCACTTTATAGACATCCTTCTAAAAATCGTCATCACATCTTAGAATGCTGCCGTGATAAATTCTTACCACTGAAGAATGAGGTTAGAATCCGGGAGAAGCTAGAAATAGAGGCTGAGGAACAGAAGTAGCCTCACATGCAAAATGTTTGAACAAGGGAGTCTTAGTGTAAGGCTGGGGTACGTGGGTGCTTTTCTAGAGAAATAACACACACGTACTATTTACGCTATAAAAATGTTACAGGTAGGCAGACTTATGTAATTTATCTAAAACTTTTTTATATTCATGCTTCCTTAAGTTTCATGCAATTTATTAAGTTTTCAGCCTTGCCCGCAGCAAAGGGATAAACAAAAGCAGATGTGAGACTCCCCTATTTAAGTGCCTGCCAACCTCCTGCAAAGCAAAGCTGGAGAAGACTGATTTAGATCAACTCTGCGTTTACCATTCAAAGGACTCTGTCCTCCTGTAATGAGCCCTGGGTTCCAAAGGGTAAGTTGGCATGCTGCTGTGTGGATGTTGCTTCCTTTAGAAGGGCCCATTGTAGTCCCGCCCAAGAGTTTGCTAGAAGACATTCTTTGCTAGCCAAAGGCTAAATAGCCCAAAAGGAAAGTATCCTGGAGAACAAGGGTGACAGAAGTCTTTGGTGCATCAAAGAGGGTAGAGGAATGGGAACAAGTCCATGCTGTGCTAACTTCACCCAAGATGGCTTGGACAAAAGGAAGAACCAATGGGATTGTTATCCTAGCCAATAGATTACACATTCATTGACACTTCCATGCAAGGACATCTTTTAGAAACGATTTAAATCTTCACAAAATCAGTGAGAAGGACACTATCACGACACCCATTTTACAGATCAGGAAACGGGGGCAGAGAGCTGTGTGAAATGAGTCGATGGCCACAGTCTGCTTTCCAACAGACTGGGGCCCTCACCCTAAGCCACCTTCACAACAGACACCCTTGGTAGAGTTCTAGCAGATGCCAAGAATGGAATGGGCATCTGAAAACAGCAACACCTTCCCAGCTCCAACACTGATCCCTCTAATGCTCAGTGCTGCTGCATGCTTCTTTGAGATGGAAGCCACCAGATAAATATGCTGTAATTCTGCAATTCCGATTTCAAAATAGGAGGCTGAATTCTCAGCCTCTGCCTCAACTCTCCAGTACTTTTCATGAGTACTAAGTTCACTTTGTCAAATAAAATGCTGTAGCATCTCTCTTTCCCATCCACCATTTTTCAACAAGATTCAGTCATTTCCTAGTTTGCACAAATCAAAAAGGCCTCAGAAATCACTTAAAGCCTCCCATTATAGCAGCTGTTTCTCAAATATTAACAGCTTCCAGATTAAAGTCTCTTAAGGCAAAGAAGAAGAAAAAAAACACTCATAAGGTGCACAGTTGAAAAATAAAAGACGATTCATAACTGAAAGGGCAACTCAGCCTTAACTACAGTGGCGCTAGTGAGCGCAGACATAATGAATTGGGGATTCCCTGTGCCATGACAGGATCAGAATGCGAACTGTGAAGTTCCAGAGAGGATCAATAACTGTCAGAACAAGAAGAAAGTGAGCCCTAAATTCACTCTCCTTTCATCTTCAACAAATGGAACAGAAAATCTGATGGATGACAGAACCCTTCGTTTCTACAGCGTTCTTGTTGAACTAAAGACTGGTGACATTGAGATGATTTCTGACATATGCCTCTGAAGATCCAAAAGCAATAGCCTTAAAAATAGTCTTAAAATTAACAATAATAATGCAAACAGGGAGAGTAAATAAAAAAATATTAATGGAAACCCGTGCCAGCAGTCAGCCCTTAGGATACAAGAGTGCACGATTTTGGAATCATGGACCACATTAAACACAACACACACCCGTGCCTCCCCCATAATTAAGTTAGAGATGCAAGAGGAAAAGCAACAGAGGCTATCTGCTTAGTTTCTCTGCTTGGCAGGCCACCACACACACACACACACACACACGCTTTCTCCCATCTTGGGAACTATCATTATATTTTTCCCGTTTGCAGAAGAAAAAACAAGTGAACAATCAGACAAAAAATAATCCCACATATTCAAGGAATGAAGATGCTGCTGCTCAAAGAAATGTTAAATCTCTTCCTTCATCCTCTTGTTGCATTTTATACAAACATCTGACCACGAGGACAATTATTTTATTTTATTTTATTAAATGAAACAGAACCTTTTGACAATCCAGCTGGCTTCTGGCACCTTGGCTTTCACATCAGACATTTATCTTGGCACAAGAGAAGTGGGGGAGGGAAAGGCTTCTCTGGACACCATACTCTTCATTACATACTTCATTATGCCATAAGAGTTCAGAGTGGAGATACATCCCCTCAATTGTTGACCTAGAATGCTAAACATGTAACCGGATACTTTGCAGTGCCTTTACCTTGCCATGCTTTCATAGTGCAGTATCCTGTAAATAAGCACATGGCACAAAAAAGGAAAGCACTGAAGCCAGGCCTCGCAAAGAACAAGTAAAAAGAAAAGGAGTACCCGTGGCACCTTAGAGACTAACAAATTTATTAGAGCATAAGCTTTCGTGAGCTACAGCTCACTTCATCGGATGCATTTGGTGGAAAAAGCAGAGGAGAGATTTATACACACACACACACACACACACACACACACACACACACACACACACACACACACACACACACACACACACACACACACACACACACACACACAGAACATGAAACAATGGGTTTATCATACACACTGTAAGGAGAGTGATCACTTAAGATAAGCCATCACCAGCAGCAGGGGGGGGAAAGGAGGAAAACCTTTCATGGTGACAAGCAAGGTAGGCTAATTCCAGCAGTTAACAAGAATATCAGAGGAACAGTGGGGGGTGGGGTGGGGAGAAATAACATGGGGAAATAGTTTTACTTTGTGTAATGACTCATCCATTCCCAGTCTCTATTCAAGCCTAAGTTAATTGTATCCAGTTTGCAAATTACTTCCAATTCAGCAGTCTCTCCTTGGAGTCTAATGACAGGTTTCAGAGTAGCAGCCCTGTTAGTCTGTATTCGCAAAAAGAAAAGGAGTACTTGTGGCACCTTAGAGACTAACAAATTTATTAGAGCACATCCGATGAAGTGAGCTGTAGCTCACGAAAGCTTATGCTCTAATAAATTTGTTAGTCTCTAAGGTGCCACAAGTACTCCTTTTCTCCTTGGAGTCTGTTTTTGAAGCTTTTTTGTTGAAGTATAGCCACTCTTAGGTCTGTGATCGAGTGACCAGAGAGATTGAAGTGTTCTCCAACTGGTTTTTGAATGTTATAATTCTTGATGTCTGATTTGTGTCCATTCATTCTTTTACGTAGAGACTGTCCAGTTTGGCCAATGTACATGGCAGAGGGGCATTGCTGGCACATGATGGCATATATCACATTGGTAGATGCGCAGGTGAAGGAGCCTCTGATAGTGTGGCTGATGTGATTAGGCCCTATGATGGTATCCCCTGAATACATATGTGGACAGAGTTGGCAACGGGCTTTGTTGCAAGGACAGGTTCCTGGGTTAGTGGTTCTGTTGTGTGGTGTGTGGTTGCTGGTATTTGCTTCAGATTGGGGGGCTGTCTGTAAGCAAGGACTGGTCTGTCTCCCAAGATCTGTGAGAGTGATGGGTCATCCTTCAGGATAGGTTGTAGATCCTTGAAAAGAACAAGTAGTTGTTGTTTAACCCTATTGGCGGGATACTGGGATTCAGGCACAAAAGGTGGCACCTCTCCAAACTATCATTTGCATTTACCTAGACCCACTCAAAGTGTGCTATGGGTCAAGTCATTCCCTGCTTGGTAGAAATGAAGGGTCCTGGATGCATTGTGGTTCTGCTGCACAGGATGTGAGAGCTCAAGGTACATGCTACGGAGACCAGCTCTGAAGGGACTCCGTTTTTGCCATTGTAACTGGAGATTCAAGGGAAGAGATCTGAGCTCCCCTACAACTAAGCCTGTGTATTTGGCCATGGCATCAGGTCCCGAAATTGGCCCATAAACATTAATTCAGTCTTACGATATCTTGGAAGAGAGAGTCTTATCCCCATTTTTCAGAAGAAACAGACAAACAGGGAGGATAAGTGACTAGTTCAAGTTCAGATAGCGAGTCAGTGGCAGAGGTTGGAATAAGAACCAGTCTTGTATTCTAATCCAGTTAGGCTACTCATTATGTCAGATCCCCAGAATAATTTTAAATCAATATTTGAACCCTACCAAGGTTTCATTTTCCTAATAACTACTTCACTGCTGGGTTCTGCTAAACCCTGTGCTTTTCTTCTGATGAACTGGCATTCCAGGAGAACCCCAGTCCTGCAATGTGATACTATCCAGTACATAAAGCAGCACTCAAGTCGTGTCTTGTGGCTCTGATTTTCAAAGGAGACTAAGAGAGTTAGGAACCCAAAGACCTCACTCGCTTTAGGCTGAAAATCCCAACCAAAATTTCCATGATATATTTTTAAGGCCCATGGTTAATTATCCTCTGCTAAAAATGTAAGCCTTATTTCCAGTCTGGTTTGTCTAGCTTCAACTCCAGCCATTGGGTCTTATTATACCTTTCTCTGTTAGACTGAAGAGCCCATTATTAAATATTTATTTCCCACGTACGTTCTTACAGACTATAATCAAAGTCACTCCTGAACCTTCTCTTTGTTAAGCTAAATAGACTGAGCTCCTTGAGTCTATCACTATAAACCATGTTTTTCTAATCCACTAATCATTCTTGTGGTTCTTCTCTGAACCCTCTCCAATTTCTTAACATCCATCTTGAATTGTGGACACCAGAACTGGACACAGTATTTCAGCAGCGGTCTCACCAGTGCCAAATACAGAGGTAAAATAACATCTACTCCCACTTAAGATACCCCTATTTATGGATCCAAGGATTACATTATCCCTTTTCGCTCTGGTCAGCTGATTATCCACCACAACATCTTTTTCCAGAGTGTCTGCTTCCCAAGATAGAGTCCATAAAGTGTGGTCTGCATTCTTTGTTCGTAGATGTATATGTTTACATTTAACTATATGAGAATGCATAGTTTGCTTGTGTCCATAGTACCAATGGAATCAGTTCAATCAGTCAGTCTAGCCCCTGTGCATTTTGGAAAAATATTTTCATCAAGCATTCCTTCTACAATTGAATGGGATTCTGCATCCCAGAATGAATTCTTCTGGTATCCTGGTCCAATTCCACCTTGGGAAGTTACATTTTGCATATCTAAGACTAGTGCTGAGCCTTGAACTTGAGAAAGTGTTCTTCCTTTTCCCCTAAACAAGCTGCTGTTTAGTGTTGCTGGTACAGAAGGGCTACTCTATTCCATTCTGGAGAGGACTAATTTTTGGTGCTGGGTGAGTGTGATGTTTACACTGAGCCTCTGAAGTGCTTTGAGATTCTTTGTGGCAGACACTATTATATGTGCATTATTTTGCAGACCTGAGTTTTCTATGTGTGAGATTATTCTAGCATATAGGAGGGTTTTGTAAACTATTTCACATACACACATGAAAAATAAACTCATCTAGGTACACTTAATCCTGCCTCAATACAGGGGACGAACCAGAAGACCTCAAGGTCTCTTCCAGACCTATATTTCTAGGATTCTATGAAATCAGATTTTTTCCCAAATATGTCATTCATGGCACAACTATAAGGGCTAGATTCTAATTTCCAATGCACAGGGCCTCTCTCCAAGGGACACTGCAGTTTAGCTGATTGCACAATGGCACAGGGTACCACAAAAACCCAAGTTCTAATCTAAAAGCCACCACTGACTTATTGTGTGAGATTGAATAAACAACTACACCTCTGAGGGCTCAGCTTTTTCCACCCATAAACTAAGGATAATACTCAGTTCCCTCTTCTCCTGGGGACTGGTATGAAACTGGTTTTGCACAGAATGTTGGAAACATGAAGTGCTGTATAAGAGATAAAAGCACTTATCTAGAACACCTTTGTGTACTTGTGCAGTAGTAGACTTGGAGAGGAGCACGATGCAATGGAGACCCAAATAAAATCCAACATGGGCATTCTACCTGGATGGGCATTCTACCTTGAGGACATATACTAGGAGCAAAAGGAGACCACCAGTTTTCCTCTATGCATATGTGTGAGATTTCCAGTACAACACTTGCCTATTGAAACTCTCCTATACACTCTAGTAAGAGTCTATTCCCTTCTGAATATGCATACAGAACTCCCATTGACACTAATGGGGGAGAGAAGCATATATCATCTAAGAGACCATTTCAGAAAGTTATCGTAACATTTAATTAAGTCTCTAAGAGCCCATCCAGGAGAATAGCAGCTAGAGACTCTTGCCAGTAGAAACAGAAGCTGCCAAAGCAGGAATGGCTGCCCTGGTTTGGAGAGGAGGGGACTTAAAATGGGCCCTGCAGGGACTACCTCCATCCCAAAGACCCTAGGGATCCAGAGCTGTGCATGAGAGACCTCACACACACATTGGGGGCTTTAGGACCACATGATATCTCCTCTCCCACTTCCACATGGCCTTGGGTGAAAACTACAGAGAAGAGCCGGTCACAGACTCCAGCCAGGAGAAGCAAAAGCAGCCAAAGCAGATACCTCTGGATGCTCGGAGAACTTCCTGCGCTTTTGTCTGATTTTCTCTGCCTTGAATTGATTGGCTGTTTGCTCCAACGCTCTCCCACTCTTTCCTCCTCACACAATCTCTTCACCTCAGCTTTGCTTCACACCTGCCCCTGTTCTCTTACAGTCTTCCCACCCCTCCGCCCTGTTCCCCCGACTCCTCTTCCCTTACCTTTCCATTTAGCTGATCCGCTCCTAACACCCTCCCCCTCCAAAAACTGTGAACTAACATGCCATTTGCTGGTATCACATTGTTCACTCTGCTTCTGTGTTCCCCACCCCGTGTCTGTCTTTTCTAGACAATAAGCTCGTTGGGCAGGAACCATCTGCTGCTCTCTGTTTCTACAGTGCCTACCACAATGGGGCCCTGCTACTGGTTGGCGTTTAGGCACTATAACACAATTAATAATTATTATTTGGTTGCTTTTTCAGTTCCTGTCCTCTATGGGATGCCACAGATCCCACCACCTCCCCCTGTGTCACATCAATATTCAGAGTGCCACAGGCCCGTAACAGCTAGACCCATAAAACCTCACACTACAAAGTAAATTCACAGGACAAAAGGAATTCAATTCACTTGTCCACCTATTGGAATAAGAATATAATTTATAACACAGTATATTAATCCAGTGGGCTGTCAAATTCCAGTAGCCCATTACACAGTTAGTTAGTTTCTAGATGTCTGTCAACTGGATTCACGCGGGCAGCCCCGTGTACATAGAATCCAATTATAAGAGAGATCCAGGGCCTTCTCTAAGTACAACACTGTAGGCCACAGGAGGGATACACAATTCAGTATTTGTTTACTATTTAGAAGAAATACTTTGAGTGGCAACTCTCGCTTAAGCAGAAAATTTCAAACGCTCTTCATCTTGGTCAGCTGAGCTAGAGTACTGGTTTGCATGCAGACTCTAAGGCCACCTATTTGGACTACAAAACCGACCAACCAACAATGGTCACCAGCAACAGGTCTCCATGGTGTTGATAACAGTTTAGCTGCTGGGGTAGATTGAGGGTGTCTCAATAACACTTTCTGTAATGGTGCTGTAAATGGTTTTGTCTTGTCTATACCAGCAGTTAAACCATTTTCAAAGACTAGTGGGAGGGAGGGGAGAATCTCTTGCTGCCAACTAGTATTGGTAATGGGTCTACTGTCGAGTGTAAAGAGTATTCACTAATAGAACTGGGTGAATATTTTAAAAGAGTCTTCAGCAAATATTCTTTAAAATATTAAAGTCTTTGGGGCATGGACCATTCTTTAAATTTGTCTAGTGAACAGCGCAATGTCACCCTAAGTCTTGCTGGAACCTCTATGTCAGGGGTCGGCAGCCTTCGGCACACAGCGAATCAGGGCAATCTGCTGGCGGGCCATGAGACATTTTGTGTACGTTGACTGTCTGGCAGCATGGCCCACCGCAGCTCCCAGTGGCCGTGGTTCACCGTTCCCAGCCAACGGGAACTGTGGGAAGAGGCGTAGGCCGCAGGGACATACTGGCCGCTGCTTCCTGAGCTCCCATTGGCCGGGAACAGCAAACCGCCGCCACTAGGAGCTGCGGGGGGCCATGCCTGCAGACAATCAACATAAACAAAATGGCTCGCAGCCTATCAGAGGATTACCCTGATGGTCCACATGCCGAAGATTGCCGACCCCTGCTCTGTGTGCGACTGTAATACAAATAGTAATTAATAATTTAATTATATTGGAAAATCTGTTCATTTTCTGCAAATATACCAGCAGATGAGTTTAGTGGCAGGGATGTTTGCCAAACCAGAGCATTTTAAATTAGTACTGGAGACTGTTTATGGAAGATAAATCACAGTGGGAAGCAGCTTCTAAAAGTTATGCTTGTCCAATCAAGAAACAGAAACATATCATGTGTCCTTCATGAGGAAGCCAAAGAGCTCAAATATCAAATGATTACAAAGAACTACTGGTGGATGATCTCCAGAGCAAAAACTATTCATTGAAAAACTATTTCATTCCATGAAAAGCAAACTAATTTAGAGAAAGTCACGATCTGTTCACTGACAATTAACCAACAGGAAGAGAGACTAAATTCACTGTATAAATTATTAATTATTAATTATTAATAATTAATTATTAATTATTTAATCCAGCTCTTTGCCGGGCACTTAACCAGGAAATCAACTGCTTCCATGTCATCCGTTCATCTGTAATCCAAAAATGATGCTATTTCTGAAACACACATGGCGTGAGATTGTCAAAAGAGTGCAGCACCAACAAGTGTTTAGCAGCCACAGCTGGTGCCAGACTTTCAAAAGTGTTCAGCATCCAGCAGTCCACATTTGGATACTTATGGCCAGATTCTCCAAAGAACCAAGAATCTAAAGTGTACAGTTAATTCGGGCTTGGTGTTATTTTTGACTAATTTTTCCCTGCCTTGTTAGCTAGCAGCTCCAAACCTCCCTGTGAATTTTGAACCATAAAAATAGCAACATTTTATTTTTTGTCATACAGAAGAGCACCTTTAATTTATTTGTCTTCATTAACATTTCAGAAGACACCTTATTTCTGAGAGAACTGAAGAGTTTTGCTTTTGTACAAGTTTGTAATTTTCACTTAGGAAGTTATTTCCTGTCTGACAGGAAGGAGGAGACAAAGCAGACTACAGCTGGCTACAGAATTCAAGCAACAGTTAAAAGCAGGCGGAAAGGCAGGCTGCAGGAAAGAGGGCTGTGGGGGAGAGTGAGAGAGAGAGAGAGAGAGAGAACACGCACACAGAGCAGTCAGGGAATGCAGGGATACAGAAGCAGATCCATTACTAAGTTAAAACACCCTCACAGCACATCCCAGATCTCTAATGCCAATCTAGGCATTCATCAGAAAGTTGGCTTCTAGCCCGAGGAGTATTTAAACATCACTCCACTGAGGCAAGATCCACATTTATTAAACCAGGTTTATCTGCTTGCAAATAAACCTCCCACCTTCTTGCTTGGAAGAAGCAACTTTGGTCTGCTCCATTCCCTGTCACCCGCACCCCCCCAACAAAACACACATTGAAAAACTGATGACTAAAGAGTTACCAGTTACGTCTTTTGAACCTTGCCCAGATAGAGCTAGTATGCAATAGATTTGTTTGTTTTTGTAATGAATAAAGCACAAATATGAAGAGAAGACTGAGTCATCTCTTTTGCCCTCTTCTAAGATAATCTTTTAAACATTTAAACAAAATAGTGAAGTGGTTAAATAATGAAGAAAGGACATTCCAATTCTCAAATTTCAGCCTGTTCCAAACAATCTAGTCAACGTTAAAATGTCCAGTTAAAGGGCAAAGACCTGAAGGCTTGAAAATTACCTTCAATGAACAAATCTAAAAACAAAACAAGACATGACAATACTTCCCTCCTTCCCTTGTTCCTTTTTTAAAAGCTACCTGACTGACTCATTAACGGATCCTTACAGACTGAAAGCAACAGTTTGCAAGGAGAGAAACAAAACTAAACTACATTTTTTTTTAAAAATGTAACGCCCGATTTGAATGGCAGACAAACACAGAGAACAGTGTGACCTTTTCTTATCACCCACTGACATCCTTAATCGTTTCCCAAAAAAATGCTATTTTCTGCCACTTCTTCATTCTCCAAGCACCTCCAGAGCTTCCTTGGATGGTAAACAGTTAATCTCCCAATATCCCCTGCTGCCTGCGAAAATCAAAGAAACAATTGAGACATTGTCCAGTGAACAAGACTCCCAGGGACTCACATTTTCCTTATGTCCCAGTTCTCAGCCTGTCAATTTTCGCTAGCAACGTTAAAGCCTGACTTGCACCAATACAGTTTGCCCTGCGCTGAAAAGGTTCCACTTCATTTATTTTGTTAAAGCTACAATGTCTGTTTATCAATTGACGTCCTCTCCTCCACGGCACTGTAGTCCCCCTCTATCCTACCCTGCCTACTTACTTCCTAACTCTAGGGTGGTGTTGCAATACCTTCTTCAAACAGATTGCAAAAAAAAAAAAAACCCCAACATACGTGTATGTATAAAAATACCAATGTGTGTAGAATTTTGGCAAAGATGGGGAGGAAAGTGTTCTTGCTTTTTATAAATATGCCTTCAAAATAGACTTTGGATTTTTTTTATTGGCATGCAAACCAAAAGGAGAGTGAACTTAAAAAAGATATTCTAATTCCCAATAGTAACACTGATACCGCACTTAAAGCAGCAAAAATAAAACCAAGAAGCTAAGCAGCACTTTTCTCTATTACTCCCTGTTCAACTGGCTGCATTTCCTGTCTGCCTTTTCACAACCACTGGACCTTTAGGCCTGCAATATCTCCCTTTCTCTTCCCGCCCTCTCCTCCCCCACCCGCCCCTGCTTCCAGCATTTGAGTGCTTTTTTTTCCTTTTCTTTTTTGTTACGCTCCCAATACTTTATCTACATGAAAAGCACACACAGCGGTCACCAGCGTTTCCTGTTTGCAGAGTGTGCTTTAACTATATCACACCCTACACTGCTGCGATGGAATGTGCAGCATATGGCATTGTGAAAGGGTTTACTGTTGGATAAAGGCAGCAATGCAGTCCTGCTGGTTTATATCAAACCCTGTCATTCTCTTCATGGAGGTCTCTCAGCTCTCTAAGCAGTGAGGTACAACACACACAAGTTTTTTAGCTGGAGCAAGGCCTGCACGACTGCATCAACAAAGACGCTCCACATTTTCCAATGTCTTGAATCACAGACAGAAAGACACATCAAAAAATTAGAAACCTTATGACTGAAATGCTTATACTGGTCTCTCCTCCTCAAATATTTCAGAATTCACTGATTAATATGACCAATTTCTGACTTGCATGTTAAAATCATTCCAAGATTTGTTTTAAATTTTGCCAAGTCCTAGTAGGCTATGTAAGATACCTGCTATTGTGTGCCTTGTAGGATCCCTTTCCAGGTATCTGAGGAACCTTTAAGTTTTTCTGCAGGACGATATTTCAGCAGAAATGTTCCAAGAGGGGTTAACTGGACAAAGAAAGATCACAGCAGGAACTGGACATACATGATAGTGGATCCCTGCTCCTGGGCAGAACCTCTACAGATCTCAATTGGACTCCACGTAGGTGTAAGCCTCTACCTACTCAGATCAGACTAAAGAACCCAGGGGTTGCAACCATAATTATCAAAAGAGGCCTCAGATTTTCCCCCTTTCTGAGTCAGTTGTTGCTTTTTCTCTTTATTCCCCCACCCCCACCCCAGCCCACCCGCCTCCAGTAACATTTTAGGAATTGCACTTTTCATCACATTATTTATATTTTGAACAAATAAAAACTCCTGAGACTGCAGCCTGGCTTTTGACTAAACACTCACAAAGTGCCTTTTTGTGTACATCTTGTGATTGCCTTCCCATGCCCCAGTGCATCCGGCCAGCAGACTCTGCAGTAAGTGGCAATACTTTTAAAGCCCATTGAAATGCATCTGTCCACCCTCTCTTTGTAAAAGGGAAGCCTTACTTACCAGGCATTTATTATGGCTGAACCTGGGTTGAGAGTTCACTGTTCCTATAGTCCAAAATTACCAAGATTTCTGAGCTTGCAGCCCACATTTAAGGCCTAATGAGCTATTGTACCATACTTGCTGCTATTAACCCTTTGATGTCACGAAGCTCCATTTTTCCTTTGTGCATCTCTGTGCTGGCCACTGGCAAGTACAATGACCACCAATGCTGAAGGACAGATGATTTGCATATTTATTACATTTCATTCTTCCATCTTTAGTTCTACCAAAGATTGCATACAATATAATACAGGGGCAGCATGGTCTAGTGGATAGGACACTGAATTGGAAGTCAGGAGACCAGAGTTCTATTTCAAGCTTCACCGCTGATCTCATGCGTGATCCTAGGCAAGTCATTTCACAGCTCTGCATCTCAGTTTCCCTCCCACCTTTTATCTCTCTTTTCTATTTAAACTGTAAACTCTTTGGGGTGATTTGCTTATTTAAGCCAACTCCTTAATACATTCACAGGATTACATGTAATGATGACTAGACAAGAAGCCAAAATTTATCTTCAATCACTTAACAATCAACTCAACTTATTGATATCATAATCAAAACTTAATGATACACCATTCTAATGAAACATACCTGAGTAGCTTGAAATACACTTGCTTCAAAAATGTTTTCCTGGCAAACCCCTAACTGATACTATGGTCTCAATTTTCAACATGAGGTAGGGCATCAATGTTGAAATGTGCTCAGATTAGTCATTAGGCACATAAAACGAAGTATTTGGTTGCCTAAGTATCAATTCAAGCACCCAGATGTAGAACTAGGTGGCCTAATTCAGGAAGCAAAAACTGACCATGGGGCTATAAATATGCCATTAAGTACTTCACTGCTTCTTCCTCCACCAACATACAGGTCAAGTCCTTGGGTCAATGACTTACAGCCCCCTCTCTCATCATTTACTCATCCCATGCACGCCTCCCTATGACCATCCCAAATCTCCAAATGAGTAGCACAAAGCTCTTCCAAATCCTAACAACGGAAGAAGGTCCTTCAAAATCTTATGCTTTGTGACTTTTTATTTATTTTTTTAAAATATACGGGTTTTGAGATAGACTTCTCGGCTGCTGGATCATATTCAAAATTACATGGACTTTTGTGGTCCTCAAACCTCTCGCGTTTGCTCTGGCCTTAATCCCTTGGTCAAACAGCTTTACAGCATTCTGCAGGAATGGTCCGAAGCATCACTGCTTACAGTACTGATACGGAAGTGATGAGCGCTACTAGCTGTTATGGACCAGGATGTAGGCAGTCTGGCCCAGTAGTCGGAGCAGGAATCATGCCTAGTGGGCAGAGCAGACATCCAGGTTGAGGAACGAAGTCAAGGGTCAGCACCAGAGTCAACTGCCTATTACCAGAGCTAGACGTCAAGCCAGCCTCAGAACCAGGAATCAAAGCTAAGGGTCAGAGCAGAGGTCAGATACCAAATGCTACAGCCAGGATGAGAAGTTGGAGGCCAGAGTGGGAGCCAAGACTGGGAGCTGGAGGCAAGGTGTAAGGAGGAGGAGAGGTATAATTGGAGGATAAGCAAGGATCAAGAAGGGAGCTGGAGCATGGTGAGAACTGGAGCAAAGGAAGGAGCCAGAAACGGAGCAGAGCAGGAATCAGGAGCAAAGTTGGGTGCAGGAGACAGGCACAAGCAGGATCCAATGCAGGCACAATAGGAAATCACCGTGTTGTTCAGATACACTTCTTATGCCTTCTTCCGGCTTAAATGCCATGATTGGACCAGTCAGTGGAGCCATCATCCAATCAGGGTGCCTGTGGGTGAGCCTTGGCTGAGGCTATCGTCCTACTAGCTCCTTGGCTCAACAGGTTTCAGAAGACAGTGGATGGAGGCCAGGCTGCAGTTCAAGACCTGGGACATTACACTAGTGTAGGAGGTTGGCTTTCTTTTTTAAAATAAAGATCACAAGCAAAAAGCCATGGTGTATCTTCCACCATACAGCTTATCCTTTCAGTTAGGGGAGGAGAAGATTGATGTTTCATCTATTTCTTAGTTATGGATGAGTGATGTAAGAATGTAATTCCCTGAATACACAATAAGAGCTTGTACATGAGCTCTAAAAGGCTTGGGAAATAAGATGCCATCACTGCAATGAATTTCAGCCGAAGGAATTTAAGACATGTTCTTCTCTCCCACCCTTTCCTATTTCCTTCCCAATCCTCAGTATACCTAGAGATAAGGAGATTTCACAGCCAACTTTCCAGGAAATGGGTTTAATTTTACATGAGTATCAAGTCAGATGGCCCCTGCTTAAATGCTTTCCTGAATAGCGTGGCACTTAACCATGTCAACGCTTTCTTGAATCAAGGACATAAGAGGAAAAGGCAAGTTTCCACAGTACCAGTTGTGAAAAAGGAAGGACCAAATATGTTATAAGTGTCTTGCCAACTTGAGATGTTCATATTACAGAGGTACATTATTCCCTAGGAATTTCCTGCAGATTGATTCAGTGCTGGATTGTTGAGGAACAAAGTTATGAAGCCAGGAGAACCTAAACTGTACTGAAGGTAGGTGGGAGGGAGAAGGTTGGAAAGAATCAAATTCCAGCCATCTCCAAGATCCCATCAGGTTGAGACCAGGCCTAAACAACACTGCAAAAATTCATCCACCGTGTCTGTCACTGTCCCTCTCTCTTTCCCCACCCTCTGAATGACTTTATGATATTATATATCACATGATCAGAAAATAATGCATCCAAATGGGATATTTGTGACTGCTATTGTTTGCACTATGCTAGGTTTGGGAAGCATGGTAGGGAAAAGCATGAATATCAAATTATACATCCCAGAAACTTCTTAACTCAGTGTGATATAACAGAGCATACACACCCTATGCCAGGGTGTCTTGCTGTGGAGCAACTGTTTTGTCTTAGTAAAGTAGGGGTGACGGGAATCCAAAATGATTTCCCATACAACATATTAAGAAAACCAAAGATAACATTCATACAGAACTTGAAACATCTCTTTTCGGTCTGAAAAACTAAGCAACTTGTTTTGTTTTGTTGTGAAAAAAGTTGTGTGTCCCCTCCCCCCAACATACATGACTGGTGGTCAGGAAATCTGGGTTTCATTCCCAATGCAGGGGTTTCTTGTGCATTCTTGGCCAAGTAACTTAATCTTCCTGTGCCTCTATTTTCCCATCTGTATACTGGGGGTTGTAATACTTCCCTGTCTCACATTGCTGTTGAAAGACTTCACTCATCTGTACTTGCAAAGTGCATTGAGATCATCCAATGGAAAGCCATATGGAAGATTATTATTTATTCCCCCCTTACTTCTCGGTTCCAGCTGCTAGTGAAGACAGAAGTGCTTCAATACTGCAAGCAAGTCTGTTCCCGTGAGATTTCCAATCCAGTTTTGAAACTTGGGTGAACTGGATCATTTAGATAAGCACCCAGCTCTTGGGTGTTTGTTATGAATGGATCACCCCAGCAGCATCTTTTTCTATGTCTTTGATCAGAGACAGGCTCTCCCAAAGAGGTATTTTCTGGAGGATTTTTGCTTGATGCCCATGACGCAGGTGGGGAAGTATCTCTGATTTTGGCTGAAGTTTGCTTGCATACCCATTCAGCAGTACAACTTTCTTCCTCAGAAGAATACACAGATGCACCTGTGGAGTGGCTAGGGAGGAGGGATGGAGTGAAAAGGGAAGTGTCTGATGAACAACATGGATAATCCAAGCCAAACTGTCTGAATTGGTCACCACAGCAACCCTCTTGGTCTCCAGCACCACAAGGAAAGAGTGGTCCTGCGTCCAGTGATGCTGACTTCCTTCCTTCCTAAAGGTAAGTACTCGCTGTTTTCTTTACTACAGCACCTGAACAGTGTAGGCAAAGTTTATTTAAATAGAAATCAGAAGGCTTTGGACACTCAAAGCTATGTGGGAAACAAAGGCCTCTGTTGCCAGCTCTTATAAACATGGTGACCCTGCCTTATCCTAATCCATTACGTCTCCTGGTACACACTGTAATCATTGCTCACGTTCAAACAACATGAAGACTTTGGCTCAAAATCAGACTGCATTATTTAATGCCTAATTCTGTAAACTTCAGACTGACTTCAGCCGCAACTCGTCTGTGAGAGAAGGAGGCCAACAGTGAGCAGCCTTGCTAAGTCTCCCACCCTGCCTACACAACATCTGCGTCCGACAGGCTCACCCATCTGGGTAGCCAATATCCCCCACTCCTGCAATAGCTCTTCACCTTGGGCCAATGCACTGCCATTGGATCGCCAGGAGGCTGTACTGGCCTTACAACTGGGCCCCAGTGACAGAGGCTTCCCGGTGTCTCCCACAAGACCCCTTTTCAATGTGAGAACTCTGTTGTCCAAGAGCAGATGAATCACCAAAGCTTTGTGTTAGGCCCAAACCTTTTCAACTGGATTTAACATGCATACTGGAGCATAGTATAAACTTGGCTCTACGTGAAGCCATTTTTAACATAGCTTGGCTACCTAGTGTGGAAGAGGCCAACCCATGTTAGAACAGAGAGTTTCAAAACCACATTCTAACCTGGGCCTCTGGCTGGGTTAGGAAATGTTGCTCCAACATGATTTTGCTGAATCCATGTTAGCCAGTCAAATGGTATCAGAATCTGATTATTAATTATTATTATTAGCGTTCAGAGCATGCTGGGCAGTTTATAGACAAGGTACAAAGATAAGCTTGATATTTAAATAACCTTGTTTCAGTCTCCACCCAAGTTTAAGCACACAATGTATTAAAAGGCCTGTAAAGTTTCACTAATAGGATATACAAGGACATAAATACTAAAATGTCAAGTCTCTGAAATACTCCAATGCACAGCATAAGCCGCAAGACTGTAATTCACCAGAAATGACACTCAACAGTGGGCATGGCGTGTGCATCCATAGCTCCACTTCAGTACCTTCTCAAAGAACAACTGCACTCAGGGTTGCCAGTTCTCACCATTTTATTAGGCGTTTGTGATATTTGCTATTTTTCTTGAAGCCCAGCTTCAGGAGTCAAGTGATTAGGTGAGAACCTCAGCTTCCATTTAAAAAATATATACATTAGTTTCTAGCCTAATGGTCTGGAGGAAAGCTTGAAAAATTGTAATCTGAGTATATCCTAAAGGCTTAGAAACCAGAAGACAAGTTTAAAAAAGCAGCTTGTATTTTTTTTTTTTAAATCTCATGATCTTTTGACACCTGCCTGACTCATGATTTTTGAACAACTGAGGTTGGCAATACTATACATCTTGCATGCCGATATCTATTCACTGCTAAAATATCACATCACCCAAAAGAATTTAAAATTCTAAAGGAAAAGAGCCACATCTGGTATAAAATCTCATAGTGTCCATGACCACAAATGAGGATTGCACCATTGTGTCCAAGAGCCAGATTTTTAAAGGGATTTAGGCACCTACAGAGGCACAGATTGCCTAGGCACCTAAGTCCCTACTCAAGGCTAAAAATGCAGTCATTGCAAAGATTGCCAACTTTCAATATCTCAGCCTTCACGTACAGGCTCGCTCAATGAAAAATGGAAAGAGCCCATCATCGACTCAGGTTTTGTATGATATTGGGATCACGTAACATCATGGTGCAAAGGAATTAAGTAATTCTAAAAATCCAAACTACCTCTCAACTGTACCAAATTATAAAGATAAATCATTTATTAAAAGACCCTACTCTACTCTAAATTATTTAGCATATATAAAATCATTAAACTGAGCCTACAGTCAATAATATAGGTGTTCAGTAGGAGTTAATCCCATACCATTTTATGTTTCCTGTGCTGTTATTCTTGGGTTTTTCATTTAGCGCTAAATTTTCAGATTTGAATAGGGATTTAAGACCACTTGTCCCCTCCAAAAATCAAAGGAATTAGCAGTGAGTGATTTAGCCACACTATTCCCACAGAGTATAGTCAGTTTTGTGGATAGATCTCAGTCAACTATGAATAGTCAGGGTACAGCAATTTTGCATGTACTTGCGGCAAGTACTTAAGCATCATTTTGTGTATTCCATAATTGCCAGGGCAGTTAGACAAAAGGGGTGAAAAGTGTTTAGCAAGAGATTCACTAAAACTTTCTAAATAGTTTGTATAAGAGTACTGCAGTACCACTGAAAAAGATTGCACGCTTGGCCTCAACACCAAACTGTACCCTGCTATCTTGGAATATAGGCAACCCCTGTTAACACACAAAACTTATTCTCCCCCCCCCACTCCAGCCTATGCCCAAAGGCGCCATTCTTGTCAATAAGCAATGAAATGAAACCCACACAAATCCTTCCCTCAAAGTGCCACAGGATTCTAGTCAATTTCAACATGTAGCCTGTGTACCAAGAAGGTCACTTTGAAGGAAAAGTCCCATCACGTGCATACCTGTTGCCTCAAATCCAAAAACAACATGGGAAGCTGTGGCAGAGGAAACACAGCTACTCTACAACAAACTATTAAGCAAAATATTAAAAACAAATAAATCTGAGAGCTTTAAAACCCATAGCTAGGGACTTCTGGCCCACACACACTAAGCTACAATTGCAAAATATTTTGCTTACAAATAGCTGCTTGCAAAGATACATACCTGTGCATGCAAAATGGTGACACATTTGTCCTCTCTACTGTTTGTTTGGACATGAATATTTTGGGGGTGCTTGAGATTTAAAATCTAACTTAAGACAAACTCACAATCCCTTTAAAAAAGAAAAAAGGGGGGAAAAGGCCTTTGCAAATGGAAACCACCTGAAAAACAAAAGGATTTTATTGTATTTATTTGCTGTTCTCCTATGGCTCCTCCTCCAAATAATATGGTAAATGGTTTAATTCCCTCAAAAATGACCAAGTTACAAATAATGGCAGTTCTCTGTGCATGATTAACACATGGAGAACAGAAAGAATTTCAGATGCCTTAAGTTTCACTTGTCATATTACATTTTCAAAACACTATTTTCCCCTCCTTAAGCTAAATTTCAGATAGATAGAAAGATACTACAGTATTGTGGTTCTTTGTTCTTGGGGATTCAGACTACTCTATGGATGTGCTCGTTTCACAATAGAAAAGCCAGACCAAATAGTACCACCCCCTAAGGTAAAATGTACATTGACTTCAAAAGCGTACCCTGTAGAAGAAAACGTGGGAATTTTTGAAGACTTTTACCGTTTTGTAAGATACACACTATACCAAAAACACCGTTTTTGGTACAGCATGTTTTTGCCTGGTACAAAGCAAACTAATTGTAAGCTTTTGTATAACTAAAATACCAGAGGTAGTATCCAGTCAAAGGCCCGTAACCCACAATGTTACCCTATCATCTGCAGTAGTTATAGCTTAGACAGAATACTTACTCAGAAAACAGGGAATGAGAACTACACAAAAAGAAGGAAAATATAATTTTTAAAAAGTTAATTAAATTACCATATAGAGGGAATTATTCAAGACCTAGAAGGCCTAAAGTTCAGATCTTTTATTTCCTCCCTATGAGAACTGTGAGCAACCCTTGTCTCCACTCCACTTGCCTGCCCTATTGCATCTTAGACATAGACAAGAATCTACTTCTGGACAGTGGCAGTTTTGTCAATTACACCACCCCGAGGGCACACAGGGACAAGGCATCATGGACACATACGATTCCAGGACAACAAACACCCCCTGTAAGTTGGGGATCATCCAAAATGCCCATCTGGATTTGATAGATGTTGAAACCTTTGTTCTTGGAAGACTGAATGTTTCCAAGGGGGAAAACAAAACAAAAAAAACCCAAAACTAAAGCCCATGATTGTACCCCAAAAGCAAAAATGTTATTTGTAGGCTGAATTCAAAATTTTGGCCTGCCAGCCTTAATAGCGTATTCTTAAAAGAACTTCTCCCCCCGCCTCCAGTTTTCTTTTCACCCCTGGACACAGACATGAAGCTGGACCAAAACAAGATGCCATGCCTTAGTAGACAACTGAGGCACTGAAATGCAAATAAATGCACTGATTTTAAATGGATCTTCTTGCTGTATCTTCTAAAGCGTACTAAACACAAAGTATCAAGCTCAGCATTTCTCACATGCAGCCACCAGTGCTTTTCTTATAGCCACAGCGTCCTGGGCCGTAATGGGGTGGGGATGGGTGGCAAAATAGTGGTCCCTCCTCTTTCCTGTTGCTCCTGGATGCACCGCCTCGGTGTTCATTGCTGGGACCAACAGCAGTGGTTGGGCTCTGCCCCCCTCTGGAGACACCTAGGGTACAACGCTGGAGGAGAAGGCAGCCAGTGAATTCCCCACCTTTCTGGGGCAGTGGGGCTCAGGCTTTAGGCCTCAGCTCTGGGGTGGTGGAGCGGCAGGTTCTGGCTGAGGGGCTTCGGGCTCCAACTCCAGGCTCTGGCCATGGGGCTTTAGGCTCCAGCCCCCCGCTGCCTCCCTCAGCCCCCCACCCACCAACCCCCATTGCCCCTGGTCCCCGCTTCCCCCATTCGGGGCTTAATTTGTCCTCTGGCTTGACAGGGCTGAGTCAGTCTGCTGTGAAAAGTGATACTTGCATGTTTGTTAATATCACTTTTCACAACAGACTTACCAGCTAACAATAAATAAATTACAATGATTTGGATGTGTCTATGTGCATAATTATTTTTTCCTAAAGCTAATTAAGTATTTTAGGGAAAAAAGTGTGTTGGTAGCAAGAGTTGGTAGCCACACTCTGAGGCCACAAAAAAATTTGTCCTGAGAACCCCTGTTCTAGCTGACATTCTCAGAGGTTTTGGAGACCCCCTCAAGCACCATGAAAAGCAGTATTAACCCAGCCCTCAGCGCTGGAGATAATCCAACCAAATTATTCATGCTGGTCTTTTGCTTCAATTTTTGTAGCCTTAACTTCATGTTCTTAAACTAACCTGAAAAAGAGGCCAGAAGACAAATAAGTACAGCCCTGGTAATCATTAGAATACAGCCCTGTTCTGCAGTCCTGAGTCATTAAGCAAAACTCCCAATGAAGCCAATGGGTGTTTCACCTAAGCAGGGTGTAAAGCATGTAGCCCTAATTAGGAGTTGTGTTACGTGTGGCCAAGCATTCATAAGAAAGCATGCTTAAACAGTCCTTTCCTCCCTTTCTCCTAATCCAGCTATAAGATTAGCCCCAAAACCTGATTTCAGAAATACATGAAACCTAAGAAGTGATTTGCCGGTGTCAGTCCTTTCATTACACATCTTTGAGGCAGCACAACGTATTTCAAGAGAAAAATCAGCTCATGTACACGGCATGCGTATAAGATAGAAGTATGTGTGGGGGAAGAAACTGTTTAGATACATCTTTATTTTGCATGTGCGCGCGCACACACTGAGAGGTAAATATCTCTTCTTGTCCATATAAAGACTAATCACATTTTCATAGCACAACTCAGTGTGGATCATTATTAGAGAAACTAGCAACACTTCCCTGGTGTGCTGTGCATCAACAAATGGTGGCACTGAAGAAACTCGACACATCCCAATCCAGCTGGCATCTGCATCTACTTAGCCCTCTTCTGCCATCACCACCTCCCCCGGTATGTCACCAGTCACAAGGCCTTCCTTTACAAAAACTATATTCTTTATCTATTGGCATGACCAGGAATTGGAGTGAGGAAGGAAAGTGCGGGGGTGTGCACATGGGAAGGTAAACAGCATTTTTACGTAACAAGGCAGAGCTTTCTTTTGCGGTGGGGGTGGAGGAGGCGTTTAAAAACGAACAGGATTAAACCTTGCACAAACTTTGTTCCATCAAAACACATTTCTTCTTTTCCCCCCCCACCCCCGTCTTTCCCCCAGAACATTGTAAGTAACACAAAAGATCACATTACAAATGACAGCTGTGGCTCTTTTGGAAGGTGGTTTCCATCTCAGAGGTAGTATATGTTCCTCACGGCCTAAGTGGTTGCTATGGTAAGTACACTTTTTATTGAATTGCAGAGTGAAACAGCCCTTAAAAATCCCCATAAACAGTCAAAATCCACAGAAGATTCCACCTCAGGCTTCCTGGAAAATGGTTTCCAAAATGGATAAGAGAATTTAAAATCTATAAATTTTTTTGAGGGGGTGTCAACTCATCTATCCCTCATCTGCACATGCGTCAGGAATATGGTGAAGCAGCATTTAAATGGGCAGGGGTGCCGCAGGAAGGGAGACACTAGCAAATCGCTTGTGAGCTCTCCCAAAAGGGGCACACTGTGTCTGAAGGGAGGAAAATTGTTATTTATAAAGGGCACAGCCTATTCTTCTAAAGAGTAACAGACTTCAGTGAAACCTGAAATTCAATTACACCTCCCATCTTCATCTGCATTTTTAGATTCAGCATTTAAACTGCAATCACATATAAAAATAGGTGACAACTTATTTACAAGCAACACTTGACCTACCTTCAACACTTATAATCCAATAGCAAAAATCATCCTCCAGAATCTATTAAAATCTTTCTTTCCTCCTCCGATAAACAAGTCTGTCACAGCGAAATTTAAAATGAAAGACTAGCGATGTGCATGTTGCCCTGTAGTTTGCTTTGCTGTGGCAAAGGACGACAAGCAGCCAGCCAGCAGAGGGCACGTGAGTTATCAAACCCAGTTCCCAGAGGAATGTTTTCATCTCCGATGACCTCATTGATGATGGACTGATAAACAACTAAATAAAAGGCAGATTCTTGTTGGCTTATTCACCATTAGAAAATAGGTGATAGGCTGGCGCGAGGGAGGGGCGAAGAAGGCTAGGAATTTTGTTTGTAGACCAGATAAAAGAGGTAGCAAGGTAAACGTCTTTCTTTGAGCTGGTAGTACAGCAATAGCACAAACAACAGGAAGGAAAAATAAAATCTTTTAAAAAGTGAACAACCCAGAATTTGGCATTGGCCATTTAAATATCAGCACAGTCTATATTTCGCTCTGCCTTATTCAGGTCGCTTTTTAAAACTATTAATTCAAAGAGAGTTACTAAAACATTTTATCACAACTATTTAAGATGCTCATAACAAAAGGTCTGGGACTTTTCAGGTTTAAGAGACACAAATATTTTTTTAAAAAGACATTTCGAAGTTATTTTCATTTTTTAAAAAAAGTAAATTAGTATCTTTCAAGTGTCTGATGTGATCTCTCAACTATATCAGCTTTAGATCCTATATCAAAAATACATGAGCAGTTTCTTTTTTGCATAATTTCACCTACGTATCCATTAATTATAAAAAAAATAAAGTCAAAAACATGAGATCTGATGATAAAATATATTGAAAGAAATATTCTAACAAGCTGTGAGCCATCTTCTCAAGAGGTTAATTTATCAGCTCAACATTCAGAACTGATGGGCTCATTAGCTAAAAATTTCATACAAACCAGATATAGGTGAATGTGAAAGAGTTTGGGCAGTCATAGTTGCATAGTGCAGTATACAAATAACGATTTGTTTCTTTTAGACATTATTTAAACACATACTCACATGCAGCTTTAAACACTGTAACATTACCATCACTTTTACTGTATGGGAAGAAATTTGACTCCAATAGCAGAATTCAACAATGGAACTGGATTTTTCTTGAGATGAATTGTAAACATACCATTTGCTGACATTCAGTGTTTATACTAAGTGAAAATGCACCAGAAACCAAAAGGTTTTTTGTTGTTGTTCATTTTAAAATATTTTTAGCTTGATCCTAACAAGCCTTTATTCGGGTAAGGCTCTGCCTGACTAACTCCCACACAAGATTTGTCTGAGTAAGGATTACAGATCAGGCCCAGGATTCACAATGCTTCTGGTAGATGGTTTATTTTTTTTAATATTCTCCCAAATCCAGTGTTCATTTCA
Organism: Dermochelys coriacea; assembly: GCF_009764565.3. Taxonomy (NCBI): domain Eukaryota; kingdom Metazoa; phylum Chordata; order Testudines; family Dermochelyidae; genus Dermochelys; species Dermochelys coriacea. The sequence goes on from NC_050074.1 coordinate 115,734,968, forward strand.
ACAGCTGGAAAGTTAGAACTGTAAATCAACCGTACTGGACTTATATAAAATCAAAATAGTTTTGGAGAATGTAAATTTCAGGGGCACTTAGCTTCTTCACTTTTCCAAAAAGCAAGAGCTTATACGCCATGGATAATATTTTGAAGTGCTGCCCAGCAACAGAAAACTCATTCCCCACCCTTTACCCTGGGTTTGGCTTGCCCTTTTCTGTGTGTTGAGTAAAAGAAAAAGGATGACAAGCAAATGCTGTTAATGTCAAATGTCTTTTTTTCAACCAAGGAAGAATGTCTTCTGAGTTTACTTACAACAATGTGTGCTGGAGATGGAGACCTAGCATCCTTGAGGGCTTGTCTACTCTGAAGGCTCCCTGCCTGAACATCAAGCAGTGGCCATTTCATCTGGAGATACTGGATGGGAGGAAACAAAAATGGGAAAAGAAAAATGAGTTCACAAAAGAAAGACAAAATAAAACAACAAATCCTAGCTAACATGGGCAAAAAGATATAACTTAAAACATATGCAAGGAACTGAAATGAAAAACAAAGAGACAGCAGGTACCTTTGTATGGTTATGTGAAACAAAACTGGCCCAGAACACTAAAATTTTCATTAGTTTCATTTCATACATCAGCATTTTCAAAAAGCAGAATAAGGAAATAAAGCAAATTGAAAAGACAATGTTATCTTGAATGAGTTTATTAACAAATCAGATCTGGAAGAAGAAAAAACACAGACTGAAATAAAACAGCTGAGAAACTAAGAGGGGCAGGGGGAAGGGAAGGAGGGTGGACAGTCAAGTCTTTTAAAAAAAAAACCCAAAATAAACACAACTCCTGACTCCCAGCATATTATCATCTCACAATAAGAATTTATTCAGCAAATGCCAATAATAGTAATAATCAACTTCTTCTTTGTGTCTTCAAAACCCCATACAAACCTCACCGTGCAGTTCAACTCTGAAAGGCAACTCTGTATTGACCACTATGAGGTGCCATGTTTATTTTCTCTCAGTGGCTTCCAGATCAAATATTCTCAGTTTACAAGTTTATTTTGTGCTACCTTTGCAAACTCAACCGGGGGTCTGTAAGTCAAAATGGATTATTTCCTTCTTGGGCATCTAACAACCCAATTCTTGATGGGGGCCCCATCCTGAAAGAAAGCTTTTCTGAACCCCCTCTTCTGGCCTTCAAACAACCCCTCAACTCAAAGCAAGCACCACACCAACTCAAAGCGGCACCAGACCCTGCCAAAACAACCGATGCAAACATCTGTACACATATTTCCACTGCTGCAATGATCCACACCCTCCATAACACACCTTTCAAAATCCTTGATTCCTACACATTCCTATCACAACATCTGGTGTACATCATCCAGTGCAGTGAATGCCCCAATAGCAACTAAGTGGTTGAAACCATACAATCACGAAGCTCTCGACTGAACTCACACAGGAAAATGATAAAAGACAAAAACACCACATCTCCTGTGAGTGAAGACTTTTCACAAATTGATCACTCTACATCTGACCTATCAATCCTCATCCTCATTGGAAACCTGCACAACACTTTTAAAAGGCGAGCCTGGGAGCTCAAATTCATAACTTTGCTAGACACTAAAAATCATAGTTTTAATAAAGATACTGGATTGATGGCTTATTACATCCATTGTAACCCACTAACTCCACTTTTCTGTCCTATGATTTACAGTGTTGTTAACGGGCCATTTCACCTTGAATGGTCCCTTAGTATATGTGCTAACTACTTATGCTGAATTATCTGTTCGATCTTGTATTTAGCTGTGACACTCTGAGCATCTTTCCCAGAGATGAAGAGCAGCTCTGTACAGCTCAAAAGCTTGTCTCTCTCACCAACAGATGTTGGTCCAATAAAAGATATTATCTCACCCACCTTGTCTCTCTAATAGCCTTCCATGACACCTCTGCAACATCACTTCCTTCAGTGGGTTTGCATAGGTGTAACTGATTGGCACTATAAGTGAAACTTAAACAATCTAGTTGATTATACACAAGAATAAATAAGTACAGCTCACTCGGTCCTCTGCCTTGATTCTGTGGATCACTGAAGTCAGCAGATAGGACTCTGAACATACAGAAGAGCAGATGAGCTCAGTAAGAATGTGCTGTTTTTACTTATTTCTTTTTCAGAATTGAACCACACTTCAAGAAGCAATGGAGTTTTGGCACTGACTTCACTGGGAGCAGATATGGACTTCAAGTTCTGCACTAGGACATGCATGTCTTCCCATTGAAGTCAGTAGAATCACTGACATGCACCTGAGTGAGAGCAGAAATTGGCCCCAAAAAAACTAGCAGAAGAAGTATACCCACAGTTCTCTGAGATATGCAGCCAGACAGACGGATCAGGCTGTGGAATAGTTTTCTCAAGGGACATGGTGAAAGCCACATTGCTTGGAGACGTTTAAAAACAAACAGAACAAAGTTCTGGAGGACATACTGTAGTGGGACTTTCCTGGACTGAACCCTCATTGATCTAACAGGTGACATCCATTCCTATTTCTGTGCTGCACCTGTTATATCCAGTGCCTGCATCTATTTCATTCCATGTATTTAGCAGGATACTAATGCCTTCATTTATGTGCACACAACATTTACTAGCGTGAAAGACCTGGTAGGTGCAAGGCTGTATGCACTGCAGTGACGGTCAACAAGAGATGCACTATCATTTCCCATCATTTCAGCTATGTCTAGGCTGCAGTACAAGACCTGGCCCGAGTCAGCTGACTTAGGCTCGTGGGACTCGGGATGCAGGGCTAAAAATAGCAGCGTAGATGTTCAGGTTCAGGCTGGAGCCCAGGCTCTGAGACCCTGTGAGCAGGTAGGGTCTCAAAGCCTGGGCTCCACCCCAAGAAACTCAAAGAGTCAGAGACTCAGTGCTGCAGGTATTTTTTATTCAGTGTAGATATACTTTTGGAGAGTCTCATATTTTCAAGCTTTGGAATTCAAAGAAATAAACATGTGGTTTGTGCCCCTTTGGGTTCTAAAAGTGCCAAGAAAAATTTGTTTTTATTAATCTTCACATTTGGGATTTCGGCAAATTGGAGTAGAATCTTCCAGAATTTCTTTTACAAAAAAAACCCAACACTAACAAAAACTAAAATTATTTTGAAGAAGCAATGTTGCCAACTCACAATTTTAAATCACAAGTTTCCCAGTGTTTGAAGTTTAAGCGAAGGCCCAGCTCTCGGAGACAAGTGATTACGAGAGAATCTCAGCTTTTATGATTGTTATTGTTATTTTAAGAGTAAGAATCTACCCATCCTGGTTTTGGACAAACGCTTTTGAAAATGTGCCCTGATTGTACCCTCGACCACGGGTTCTCAAACTGGGGGGTGGGGACTAATAGGGTGTCGCAAGGTTATAACATAGGGAGTCGCAAGCTGTCAGCCTCCACCTCAAACTCCGCTTTGCCTCCAACATTTATAATAGTGTTAAATATATAAACAAGTGTTTTTAATTTATATGGGGGGGTCGCACTCAGAGACTTGCTATGTGAAAGTACAATAGTTTGAGAACCACTGCCCTAGACTAGAGATTCAAAAAGCAGAAGGCAAACGAAAAGAACCTAAAATGTATCATTAGAATCTTAGGATTTTTTTTAAAGACTGATCTCATTGTTTTTTCGGGAGTTTGAGTCATGATTTTAAACATCTGAGTTTGGCAATACCGGATAAATCAATTACTAAGGCTTGAAAACTCTCAGGTACTGTACACACGGTGATTGTAACATCACCATATAAATGTGTCTATGAAAAAACAAGTACAAGGCACTAAAGATCTGTGTGTCCGTTCCTTCATAAGGGGTTACACTGAAGGTCACAAACCCACTCCACTAAAAGAAATAATGATACATGGATTGACAGACCACAACAAGTAATAACTCCCCAAAATTTTCAGCAGCATTTTTAAACATTTAGAGCTGGTGAAAGATGTTGTTTCATCACCCTAGAGTCTGAAGTTTGCTGGGTATCCACAGAACAGGCACAAGCACACGGTAAGTGCCCCCACAGCACACTCAATGTGCCTCAGATCTGACCTGGATGACCATCTGCAAGGCAGGGATTAGTTCTACCACTGCTAACACGCAGTAAAAGCAGTAAGTGCCAGCTATCCTGATGGTTTGGGGGAAATGGGCACTAGACCATTAGAAATTGGAGTGAGGAATTTTTCCTAACCCACCCGACAGCCATCAGATGGTCATGGGTGATTTAAAATATTGCTACAAGAGTGACAAAGCCACAAAGAAACTCAGTTTGTCAGCAGTTTTAGCAGATAAGTCAAGGACTGACCAGGCCTGGACACTGGAGTACCTTTTTGTCACTAGGCAGCACTCCCCCAGGGCACGTTCAGATGCCCTGAACATGCAGAGTGGGGAAGTTCGTATTAGACTCTTTCTACGCGCTAACTATTATGTGGCTAAACAAAAGGCTGTGGTCTCCAGTTATCAATTCAGAACCTTTTACTGGCACTAAATTCCCTCAGAAAGAAACTCCATGTGAAAGTAGGGTTCCTAAGTGTCCGGTTTTGGACAGAACCCTGGCAGCTCCGGTCAGCACCACTGACTGGGCCGTTAAAAGTCTGGTTGTCGGTGCTGTGAAGCTCAGGCAGGCTAGTCCCTACCTATCCTGGCTCTGCGATGCACCCCAGAAAGGGACAGCAGGCCCGGCTTCTAGGTTGGGGGGCCACGAGACTCCACGCGCTGCCCCCCCACCTCACCCCCAAGCACTGGGTCCGCACTCCCATTGGCTGGGAACTAGGCAGCGTCTGCAGGTGAGAACAGCACACGCAGAGCCACCTGCCATGCCTCCACCTAGGACCCAAACCTGATGTCCGCTTCCGGAACGCAGTGCGGTCCGCAGTGCCAGGACAGGCAGGAAGCCTGCCTTAGTCGGCCCCTTCCTACACCAGTGACCAGGAGCCGCCAAAAATAAGCCTGCATCCCAATAAGCCCAACCCTAAGACCCAACCTCCTACCCCAGCCTAGAGCTCCTCCCACATCTTGAATCCCTCTGCCACACACCCCAGTCTGTGGCCCCACCCCCACCCCAAATCCCTCATCCCCATAGCCCCAGACAGAGCCCTAACCCCCTGCATCCCAACCCCTGCCTCATCCCACAGCCCCCTCCCGCACCCTGAACCCCTCATCCCCAGCCTCACCCGAGAGCCCACACTCCCAGCCACAGCCCTCACCCCCTCCCACACTCCAACCCTCTGCCCAGAGTCCTCTTCTGCACCCTGAACCCCTCATTTCTGGCCACACCCCAGTTAGAGTCCTCACTCCCTCCTGCACCCCAACCCCCTGCTCCAGGCCAGTGCAAGTCAGTGAGGGTGGGGAAGAGCAAGCAACCGAAGGAGGGGGAATGTAGTGAGCGAGAGGCAGGGCCGAAGGGAAGGGAAGGGAAGAGGGCATAGCCTCAGGGAAGGAGCCGTGCTAGGGTGTTCGGTTTTCTTGGATTAGAAAATTGGCAACCCTATGTGAAAAGTTCAATTTTTCCTGCTCCATCTTCAGTCTCTAGAAGAGGGTCAGTAATTTCACAGTGATTGCTACAATGTCCAGGTAGAACAAGCTAAGTGAAAGAACGAGCCAAGGAGGAATTTACAACTGCTTTGCTCTTATATATTTAAATCCCAGTAAAACCCTTCTACAAGCCACCCCAACAAAGAAGATGCCAAGAAATCTCATGTTACAAAGTCTAGGAGATAGCCAAACCTGCCTCTTTTCCTGGACACAGTTGGATGTGAATTCAAGTGGAGTCCAAAACGAAAATTCCAAACTTAAGGGTCTCACACGTGCAGCTTCCATTAAAACCAGTGGGAGTTACATGCATATCAAAGGGGAAAATAAACAGACCTCATAGACACCAGTGGTGTGCAGTGGTCAATAAAGTAACTTCCATCAGCTCTAGCCAGTGGCAAGCCTCCAGTTTTACATTCCAACCCCATCAAGGGCAAGATGTTCTGTCCCTAGGATAAACACAAAGGGCCTCAGCAAGTCACTGTGTCAAGCTAACTAACTGACAGTTTCAATGTCGGGATGCTTGCAAAAGTGTAATTGGCTGGCTTTAAAACGCCAGCCCCGTTGATAAAGTATGAAATATTAGTTTTGTTTAAGGTGACAAGCCTGGCTCGAGGACTCCACATCCAAGAACTGCCATGCCTATAATACGACATTAATGCAGTGGCTTATAATTCTTACTTTGCATAAAAGCTTCATTGTGTGCCATAGCCAATCTCCACAGGCTACCTGAGCCACAGCTTTTTACGAGTCTACAATACACATAATTTTCAATTATGTTAGGGCAGAACAGAATCACTGCCTATATAATATTACTGGTTGGAGGAAATGAGAGTCAGCCCTACTGCCGAGAGAGCTAACTGAATCCAGATGGTTGTGGGAGGGGATGGGGGGAGCACAAGCAGTCCTATGGAGTTACGTAGCAGCAACCACCCCTCAGCCAACTCTCTCTTTCACAATGGAACGAGATGCCAAGTAATTGCCATGGCCCCCACCGCCCGAGCACAATACTTTAGGTATTAAGTTGGAAACTGTAGAAGGGAGGATTCTTTTGGCAGAGGAAGAGTTACAACGCAGCTCTTACATGCAAACTTTTGGGGGAAGGGGGGAAGAGACTGATTGCTTTCACAGGTTTACTACCGCTGCATGTGCAGTTATTCTTATTAAAAGAAGAAAATTAGACCCTATTACAGCCAGGAGGTAAATCCTTTCCTTCCTTGAGCAACTAAATAGCAGGAAATCCTTTTCTTTCGGCCCTAAATGCAGATTTGAGTCAGGCAGTTCCTCTAATTTGCAAGGGGACTACAAAAATTCAAGCCTGACTTTCCCAGGATTCTGACAGTGGGTTTACATTCCTAGGAGGGGGGCAAAGAGGAGGGAAATTCTCACCATCAGTAGTCCAGAGTTAACACTCTCGCCTTCCCTGTATGACACTAGACACACAATACACATTCCCCTCCTGCTTGTCTGCCTCAGTGTGGAAATTATGAATTGCCTATAAAAACACTCAACTTTTCAGCCAATTAACTCAAACAAACCTGTGCAAATTATTTCCAAGCAAATGTTGAAACAGGCTCCCTTGCCACCTTCTTAGATTTTTCAAAACACGCAATCCTGGCATAAGTATGTTACTCTCCGTTTAATAATATGATCTAATTGTGGATCATTAGTGTGTATTTTTTAAACAACATTTTAAGCAAGAGAACTTATGCAAAATAATGGTTATGCTGCAGGCCTCTGCACAAAGATTAAAATACATGAGGCTAGCATACTTGAGAGAAACCAAACCTGTTAAATTGTTAGCACAAGGGGAAAGGCAAATATCTCAAACAACCCAGATTTCTTTTTGTAAAAAGGGTGCAAAAAAGAAAAATCTTGAGTCTTATAGAAGCAAGATTTTACAAGTCACCTTGCTACTTCAGCTGTCATTCTGAAGGTCTGATATACCATGGAACCCAACAAAAGCCACCTGCCTAGGGTCTCCAGTGGCAGTATTAACAACCTGCTAAATGGGACTGCTCTTCCAAGACTTTGTTTTGAAAAATAAAATGCTATCTGGTTACTATACATCCAAGTTTCCCCAGACATGACCTCTTTTTTGGTCATCCAATCTCTGTCCAGGCAGATTTTGAAATTTGAACAAACGTCTGTGATTTTGAGCTGGGCGGCTGGAGAGCAGTGGCTGCTGGCTGGCCACCCATCTCTGAAGGCAGCACTACCACCAGCAGCAGAGCAGAAGTAAGGGTGGCATGGTATGGTATTGTCACCCTTACTTCTGCGCAGCTGCTGGTAGCAACGCTGCCTTCAGAGCTGGGCAGCCGAAGAGGTGTATCTCTTCCCCCCCTCCCCAGAGCCATCCCTAGAGTATGGCAAATCTGGGCGACAGCCCCAGGCACCATGCTTTGGGGAACCCCACATTTTGTAAGGGGGGAGGGAGGAGGAGAAGCCTCCCTCCTAATCTCCCCCACACACACACAGTGCCTCCTGCCTACCGGCGGGCCGCACCAATCAGCATCTCCCCCTCCCTCCCAGCATCTACCGCCGATCAGCTGTTTCATGGCATCTGGAGGCACAGATGGGGAGGGGAGAGGAGAGAGGGCGCAGCGCGCTGGGGGGGGAGGGGGCAGAAGTGGGTGGTGAAGAGGTGGGGCGGGAGTAGAGCACCCCCTGGCAGATAGAAACTCTGTGCCTATGTCCCGGGCCCTGCACTCCCCAGGGGTGGCAGTGGCCCTGCCCCCCATCCCCAGCTTCCCTTCCCCCCAGCAATGTCCTCTTTTGGGAAATAGGGTATCTATTGGTAACTGTCTTCTAACAGCCCTCACCCCCAATATTTAAACTTAGGAATGTTCATTAGAAACCATTACTCAAAGCACCCATCCGACACTGTGATAATATGTTTTTCTGCAGCAGTACAGTTCCACTGGAGAAAGCTAGAGTGCAGAGTACACATGTGTTTTTATCACACATCTGCAGTACTGTTTCCACCACTCATAGGCACTAGAGTGGATCTGCCCCAGAGCAAAAAAAAAAAAAAAATCTACTATGTGAGGAAAACCAAGAAGAAATAAGACAACAAAGAAAGCCAAAGAGCTCAGCCAGATAATTGCTGCATTATGTGGAAATGCACTCAGATGCCAAAAAGAGATAGGTACTTTACACACAAGAAGTAAAGTTTGCAGCCAATTCCTGCCCCCATTTAAGTCAGTAGCAAAATTCCCTTCAGTTTCTGCTCCAATAGTTAATCAATTCTTCTTCTTCTGGCTCTCTCTCCACCCAGGCACCAATAAGACAATTTTTAATCTATTACAAAATAGATTGATGGGGGAATCAATGGAAAGTTTTAGGTTTCCCAAAAAATGCCCCTCCACTCACAATATTATGACAAATCATTTTTACCAAACAATACACAATTTACTGTAAAATTCATAGGATATCTAGTAAACAATAATAATTGATCATAAAGAGCCTGATCCTGCTTCCCAAAGGCCCTCTTCTTTCCACACCAAAAATTCCCACTGCAGTCAAGGGATGAAGGATTGAGTCCCAAATGCAAAAATACGTTTTGCTGTCCTCCACATCTCTCTTCTCTAGTTAGGAACCTTTTACTAACTACCATACCCATTTTAAAATACAATAATTTTAAAGTAATAATGATACTAGAGTAATAATCCCATAGTAATAAATAGCCTACAATAAGTTTTACAATAGAACCAGGAATAAAATAAAGTGTTATAAAAACCTCCTTTATAAAGCAAGTATATCAGAGAGAGAGAAGGTACTAAGATAAACAAGGCACTGCAATATTCAATGACGATGTAAATTCAAGGCTAATTCAACATACAAAAAGGTGTTCAGATAATATAATGATATTGCTGAACTGACAAATAATGCATGCTCACGTATACACACCACGCAAAAATTTCTGTCCTTAATTCCCAAATAGTCATTTGTAGTGGTAGTAGAGCAGTGCAACATAGGACAGATACTGAAGCTACACCTAAACAAAAACACCTGTGGGTCTGAATTTCCCTGCTCTTTTCAGTTTAAGTTACCCCTCCTCCTTTTGCCTTTCCAATACTAGAAGAAGGGGACCTAAAGTTGCCCGTTTCAGTATTTCTTGCCAGTGCAAATTCCACTGAAATGATAATACAGCTCATCCAGGGTCCATTGCAACTCGGAACATGAAAACTTACCCATTCAATAGCTCAGTCTGGTCTGAAACAGAGATGCCTGAAAACAGGATTAAATAATAACTGGGCACAATGCAGCAAGTACTTATCAAAGGATCTCACTCAAAACCTCCAATAATCTTGTGAGACAAGTAAATATTGTTCCCATTTTAGAGTGAAATAAGCCAGACGAAACTGCCCTGATTTCCAGAGGAGCCTAGTCCTGGCAGCACCTACTGGGGTCAACCCCACCTCCGAAAGTCAGACTTGAGCAAAAGTGACCTGAGCAAAGTCACAGAGCCAGTGTCAGAGATGGGAATAAAACCCGACTCCCTTTCTCCTGCCATAACCACTAGACGGCACCACCTCCCCGCTGCTGTTCAGTCTGCTATTATCAGTGCTTTGTATGTGGCTTTTCTTACACACATCTGTGAAAAAGCACACTCCAGCTTGGTATCACTGCATCTTATTGATTCCCATGATATCTAGTCACAGGCAAACTCACACTGCAATGCATACGGCAGAAACAGTCTGAAAAAACTCTGCGCTTCTATAGCAAAGTAGCCTAGTTTTAAATGCTAATAACAATCCTAAAGAGATCCTGGGATACATAAACAGGGGAATCCTGAGCAAGAGTAGGGAGGTCATTTTATCTCTGTATTTGGCACTGGTGTGACCACTGCTGAAATATTGTGTCCAGTTCTGGAGTCCATATTCAAGAAGGATATTGATAAATTGGAGAGGGTTCAGAGAAGAGCCATGAGAATGATTAAAGGCTTAGAAAACATGTCTGATAGTGATAGACTCACGGAGCTCAGTGTGTAACTACCTACATGGGGCTTCTCAAATCTGGCAGAGAAATGTATAACATGAATGGCTGGAAGCTAAATCTAGACAACTTCAGACTGAAAATGAGCTACATATTTTGAGTAATGAGGGTAATCAATCACTGGAACAATTTACCAAGGGTTATGATGGATACTCCATCCCTGAATATTTTTTTTAAATCGATATTGGATTTAAAAAAAAAAAGAGAGAGATATGCTTTAGTCTAGTAAGAACCGTTATGGGGAAGTTCTATGGCCTATGTTATACAGGAGATCAGACATGGTGACCAGAATGGTTCTTTCTGGCCTTGGAATCTATAAACCTAAAGAATTAGCTCATACAGAAATCAGAATGAAAGGTGTTGTTATAAAGCAGTGGTTTTGCACCTGAGAGTCCACAGACTATGACGGGGGGGTCTGTGAAAGGTTGTCATTACCAAAGAAGAGTGGTTTTCAATGCGTGGTCCGCGGACCCCTGGAGGACCACAGACTATGTCTAAGATTTCCAAAGGGGCCGTACCTCCATTCGAAATTTTTTAGCAAATGAAGAAAGGTTGAAAACCACTATTATAAAGCAATGATTGATATTATTGAAATAAAACACCCATGAACAAAATTAACCATTTAAAAATATCACGTGAATGTAATGCTTGGGGAAGGTGCTGAATCAACAACCATGGAGACAGAATATGTCCACAGAACAGATACTTCATGGGCAGCACTTGTGAAGGGGTAGGATCTTGCACAAACTGCCACAGTGTCTTAACCCTGACCCAGGGAGTCACCTCTCTGGCCTTGTCTACAGTGTCAAGAACTAGACCTGTAACTCAGAGGTGCAGCTCCAACAATGGTAACACTGGTAGTAACGCTAGTGTGGAAAGGACTCAAATGCTTACTCTCCTGTCTAGTGTAGAGCTCCAATAAACATTTGTGCCAGTGAAGTTACATCATGGAGAGGAGGAGGGGGGCACAGTAGGTGAGCAGATTACAGGACCAATTTTTGCTAGTGTACAAAAGGTCTTGGGTGAATGGGTAATTCAAAGTGCCCAATCACTGTCTGCAGAGAGCGACAAGGCTGTCATTTAGCAAGGTGGAATTTCTGATGTAAATACTTGGCCTCCAGAAACGAGAGTGAAACCAACCAGACACTGCAAGAACTAATTTAATAGAAAAATCATAAAAGGAATAACATTCATGTGATGTGGAAGTACAGTAACAGTTTCTGCAGTTCATTCAACATCTCAGAGCAACTCTAGAGAGCAGTTCAATTCTACATATATTCCCAATGCTGTGAAATAGTCAGTCAGTCTGTCTGTCCACAGATGTTTTCAAAGCACCTTATTATCAAAGAATCTAGGCACTGCGGAACGATTGGATTATGAAGATTTGTACAGTCTCTCTTTTGCTTAGCAAGCAAGCGGGGCTTGATTTGTAGGTGGATCTTGGGAGAGTGCCACTAATTTTATTTCTTGTATGTAGTGTATTGTAGCCATGTTGGTCCCAGTATTTTAGAGACACAAGGTAGGTGTGGCAATATCTTTTACTGGACCAACTTCTGCTGGTGAGAGAGACAAGCTTTCAAGCCACCCAGAGAGCTCGTCTCTCTCACCAACAGAAGCTGGTCCAATAAAAGATATTAACTCACCAACTTTGTTCCACTAATTTTATTTTTAATTTGAAACCTGCCACAGGTCATGTTGTAGAACAAAGAAGTGCATTTTGGATATCAGTGACTTACTGAGCTATAAAATAATCATGAAGGACAGAAGAAATTCAGTGACTGTAAAACATCAAGCTTTTTATTTATTTTAAAGCAAAAAAAAATGTAGTCATGTACATATTATTTTAGAAGAATTTTTCTGCACCATGATGTGTTCCAAAGAAGCATGGAGTGTTCATTACAGAAAGAACAGAGTGGAAGGGGTGAAATTTCAGCACATTCCCCCTATTTGTAGATAGGGATGTTCTGAATGAGCAAAACAATCAACATGTGATTTAGTGAACAATGTAATGTACAGACCCAAAATTCATTTCTCTCTCTCTGGCAATCTCCCAAAAGAAAGAAATAAAAAAGCGACAGAGGTTTTGTTACTAATGTTTGCATGAACACCAAAAATTGGTTTTATGGTCCATAAAATCTACATTCCTTCCTCCCCATTTAAAAAAGGGTGCTGAAAGTTTTGAGGGAAGGTTAGTGGGACTGACCACGTCGATGATCTGAACTACCTTTGATGAAGGAAAAGCTCTGACCACATTATTAGAACTTTCAAACTATATGAAGGAGCTGATAGCTGTTTAAAAGTAGGTAGCCCAATTTCAGGCTTTGCAACCACCATTTTTAGAACTATGTTCAAATCCCTCTACTAGAAAGTCAATCCAATGTGGTTCTGCTTTAACTCTGTAGAACACTTCTGCCCCCTGGCACCACAGGGTGGACCATCCAAACACGCATTAGAAAAACTGCTTTTGATTTCTATTACTGAAGACATGGCAAGAGATCTTTGCAATGATCAGGATGCCCATGGAGGGCTTAGCTTGGCTGCAGGAGAGTTATTTCCCATGATGTTTATATACCAACACTAATCTTTGCCTACACCAGTTTATTCCTGACTAGAGTTTCCAGCCCTAATACCCCCACTTGGAACCATAACCAGAAATAGGCATTTGCCCAACCTACTCTCCCACGTGTTACTTATTTGTGGGGAAATCTTAGCTTTGCCTGCTCTGGTGGGGGAGAAGCAGAAGGGGTTGATCAATATAGGGAACTTCTTGCTTCAGGTTCACTTTGCAATGTGCTTCCAACCACGACATGTCATAACTTTAATCAGTATGGCCATGGTGCAACTCCTGAGCTCTATTCCTGGCTCTGCAAAGGACCCATTGTGTGACCTTATGCACTCACATACACCAACATCTTCCAAGGTGGTCGCTTGATTTTAGAAGCCTTTATTTTTGAGGGACCAGTTTGAACCCCTTGGTCTAATTTCTGAAATGCTAAGCACCCATAACTTTACCTGAAGGCAATGAGAGTAGTGACAGTATGACATCCAGGAAAAGGAACACTTCTTTATGTGGGTTTATACAATGCTCAAGCAAGAGGGCTTCAATCCTGATTGGGACTTTTGGAATTTGAGCCATAGTTTCATCTCAGTTTTGCTATCGGTAAACTAGGGGTTAATACTTACATACCACAGAGTGGTACTGTGCATCTTAATTCTTTGATTGCATTGAACTCTTGGGATCCTTCAATAAAGGTGCTATAGAAGAGGTTTTTTTGTTTGCATGTTATTGTAAATATCATGTATGGGAGTTTTTACTGAAAAAGTCTCATTTTCTCCTATTGTTGGGTAAGCGAAACTCACGATGACTTGTATCACTACCACAAAAATTCCTGTTGATGTAGCAATTCTGGGTGAACTGCCGGGAGCCACTCTGTAGTAAACCCAGCAAATTTCATACTGAATTTCCTGTCGCCTCCCTTGTGGTTTCTATATGTGATTGGGTCTTCACTGCGACAAGGGGTTACTTCAGAATATGTGGCTCCAAGGATTTCAGACTGTCATGAAAACCAAGAACTTGCAAAATTCTCTCCTTCCCCAGGGTCAGAAACTTGCCGTCTTCGCCAAAAGAAAAAAGTTTTAACACAGAAAATGTAATCGTAAGACTGCAAAAAACATCCCCAAGGTAATATTGAAACCAAAAACATTCTGATCTCACAGGAGAGGTTAGGAAGAGTATTGGGGGTGTTTTTTAAACATCACTGGAGAACTTTCCACTGCACTCCCATCCTTGTGCATATTCCTCATTGTAATGATTTAAGTCAAATTGATTCAAGTAGATTGTGTAGAAGTCTTAGAAAAATACAAAAAGGGTCAAGAGTCCCCTTGGTTAATTTTGCTGGTTGAGTAACAAACTTGTTGGGTGGGGGGAATTTTTTGTCAGAATGACCTTCTAGGAGAGGAGCTACTCCTCTGATTAAAACTCTTGCTGCATCAGCCAGAATCCTCCTGCCACTCAAGTATCATCTTGCTGTAACAAATTATTCCTAACCCTGGATTACAGCTCTTTCCAAATCCCTCCTAGAGAGCAGGGAAATAAACATTCCCTCCCAGGATTCAGTACCAGTTGTTTCCCCTATCAATAATCCTTCCCTCTATTTGCTCCTTCCACAGCATTAGCCCATGAGGCCAGCAAGACCACTCGCACCCATTTTCCTTTCAAACATAAGCTGAATGTCTCAATTGTCCATTAGAAAAGTAAAAGATGAAGGCTTTGCTTCCCCTGAAATCCTCACACAATGGTTAACTATCTCCACACACTTGTTATTTGACAGCAGACTACAAATGTCTAATCCAAATCACTCAGGGGAAGCCCATACCCTTCCCTCCCCCTCCACCACCATCACCACAAATTCCTTCATTATATACAGGCAAAAAAACCACACAAAAACCTATCACTCAAGGGAAGAATGAGGAACCTCAGAGAAAAAGAAAAGTATGAAGACAAAGCAGCAGATAAATCACAGTAGTTATGGAAGAAATAACCAACATTATCATTATCACCACATATGTCCAATGCCCTCATAAAAGGGATAATATATTTAGATAGAGGGAGAGATGCACCATTTGCAATTATGACAAAAGAAACAAATTATTTGAAAAAAAAAAGTGTCACCTCCCAACCCTCCTTCCCACTCCCTGCCCCACAACCCACCCAATATATTACTTTAAGTCTAATTCTTTGGTTTCCTCTTTGTGACTCCGAAACTTTTCTCCAGAAATACTGCAATACACTTTTCTGGAATTTAAATAAGGGATTTTTAAAAAATAATTTTTACAGATTATTCAAGTAGATTGTTTCTCAGCATGTTTTTCTACAAGGAGCAAGAAAGACATGTTTTTTTAAAAAAAAATAGGCATGGCCAGAAGTGAGCTATTCTCTATACAAAAGCACTGAATTCATGAACTTTCTGGAAAATTCTAATTAATCACGTTGCATGACTCAAAAAGGGTTGTTTCCAGGTAGCAGTAAATTATGCACCAAATTTAGATTTTTTTTAAAAAGGTTCATACATAATATTACATATAATAGAAATATTTAATGCAATTTTTGGGGTGGTTCAAGCACTCCTCTGCTGGGTTTGCAACCCAATGAGAGATTGTGCTAGTGCACAGAAACCCAAAAGTAAAACCAACTGGAAAAGGCTCAGTCAAAGGTTTGTAATCCCAACTGGTTAAAAGCAAAACAGCACAACTAGTGAAAAGTACTGATAATTTTTTTCAGTTTTAACTAAACACAAGTCAGAGAAAAACTACTTCTTTGAAACAATATTTAAAAACAAAACCACCCCCCACAACACCCCACTTCCTTTAGAAACAGAAGAGTTGATTTTCCTTTGCAGGTTGAAGGGCAACATGTGTTGTCCTACATTTCCCCCAAAGGAAGGAAAAAAAAACCAATCATCAAAAATGCTGACTGGGAATAGACCCTGTTTCAAGCAGTCAGGGTATCAGTTACCCTCCACAATAGCTCATGTCCTGTGGGGACTTTGCCTCATATGCCAAATTTTTGTGGTTCTGGAAGAGGTTTATTTTGGAAAGGTGAGGAACGCTTTTTCTCTAGCAAGCATGCTGAGAACACCCAACTCATTGCCCCTGGGGACGTAGACCATATTCTCCCCAAACATGCAGCATTCCTCCCTCCTCCCACCCTTGACATCTCAACCACTAAGCCACCCACCTCATCCAACCTCTCAAGATTTGCATTTTATTACACTAACACCATGAACCCGAAGGTTAAAAACAAAGGAGTTATCAGAGCAGCCTTGAGCCTGCAAAGTCTTTAAATAGCCTAAATGTGGCTCTCATTGCTATATTTAGTTCAGAGATTTAAACTAGTTGGCCCACAAGACAACTTTTTTATTTTTATTTAAGGGACAGTGGTTTTGGGTCACCAAGTACATGTGAAGCCTTATTATGTTTATTATCACACAAACACACACACATGGAAACATAATAGTCACATGATTTGAAAAACAACTTCAACTTAAAATAACCAGAAAGCATAAAGGGAAGAAAGGGATATTTGACCATACTGGTATCAAAGCTTTACGGAAATGAGTTAGCATATCAAGTTCATGCTGAGTTAAATGCAGAAGTTCCAATAATACAGATGCTACCTAGAGTACAGCCCTCTCATACAATTGGTAGACTCCTCATTTTGCAATGCAAGTTTTAACTAATATTTAGCAGCTGCAGTACTTTGTATTTTGGGAGTGGGGGGAAGAGAAGAGAGGCACTGAAAACAGTGCAGCCCATGATAGTACCTAAAAACCATGTATTCTGGAAGCAAGCGTTTGTAACAGTTAAAACAAGTACATAGAAATCAAGACATGGGTTCTATGCACAGCTCCACCACTGACTTTGTGAGCAATATACTAGTGCCTCAGTTTACCAATCCATAAAATGAGTTCAGCCAATCAGGGTGTTCTGAAGTTTAATTGTTTATAAAGCACGCAAAGATCCCCACAAGAACAGCACTCTACACTGCAAAGTATTAAGACTACTGTTTAAAAAAAAATGACAACATTGGATTATGCACCGGCATGGCCTTTCCTACAAAGAAAACTAAACTGTACAGTTCACATACAACACGGTGCATTTCTTTAAAATGGTTACATAATGCAGCACTTCATGCCACATTAAAAAGGAAAGCAAAAGCCTACACAATATAACAAAACTACACACGATGAAAGCGTTTAAATCTTCACATAACCCTTCCAAGAAAACTGCAATGAAACCAGTATTCTGCGACCACCCAAGAGAGAGATCCTGCAAAAGATCGCTCACCTAGAGATGCTTTTTAAGGAAAAGGTCATACCATATTGCACTGGAAACTGCATGGAGATTAAGGAGATTGCTTAAACCAGAGGGTTGCCCCAAGTGTTCAGGGCTGGTCTTGTTTTATTTACTTGGCCCAGTTCTGGCTAAGTTGATATTTCACCATAAAGAAGTTCTGTTCTAAGAGTGCTCTGAATGAGAGTATGTCTACACCGAGATTAAAAAAAAAAAAACCCCACAGCACAGAGTCTCAGAGCCCCGGTCAGCTGGCTCAGGCTCACAGGACTCAGGCTGCAGGGATCAAAATTTCAGTGTACATGTTTGGGCTCAGGTTGGAGCCCAGCCTGTCAGAGCTACCCTCCTCGCAGTGTCTCAGAGCCCAGACTCCAAACATCACGGGTGGGAAAACTTTTTGGCTCGATGGCCACATCTAGGTGGGGAAATTGAATGCAGGGCCATGAATGTAGAGCTGGGACAGGGGGTTGGGGTGCAGGAGGGAGGGCAGGGTGTGGGTGGGGTGCAATGGGCAGGAAGGGGCTCAGGGCAGGGCCTTGGAGTGCAGGACGGGCACGGGGCTCAAAGGAGGGGGTTGGGGTGCATCAGGGGTGCAGGAGGGGTTTGGGGTGCAGGCTCCGCGGTGGCAGCGGTTCACAGCAGGGCTAAGATAGGCTCCCTGCCTGCCCTGGCCCCACGCCGCTCCGCTCCCAGAAGCGGCCAGCACCACGTCCCTGTGGCCCCTGGGGGAGGGAGGGCAGAGGGCTGCTCTTGCCTGCAGGTACCTCCCCCAAAGCTCCCATTGACTGCGGTTCCCCATTCCCGGCCAATGGGAGCTGCGGGGGTCGGTGCTGGATATGGCCTGCAGGCCATAGTTTGTCCACCCCGATCTACACTGAAATTTTATAGCTCTCAGACCTGAGTCAGCTGACACAGGCATGCCATGGGTCTTTCATTGCAGTGTAGACTCTTAAAGTATGTCTACACTGCCATTAAAAACCCGCGGCTGGCCCACGTCAGCTGAAAGGGCTGTTTAATTGCAGTTGTACATGTTCAGGAAACCCAGGATCCTCCCACTGAAGGTCCTAGAGCCCGGACTGCAGGCCAAGTCTGAATGCCTACCCTGCAATTAAGCAGCCCCTTCGCCCAAGCCCTGCGAGCCTGGGTCAGGGGCCAATCACGGGGCTTTTAACTGCAGCATAGACATGCTCATTGTGTTCTTATGTCATGTTCCGATAGATCATGGGCTTCTTCCAGATTGATACATGGAACCAAGCCATGTCCGTGGCAGGTCTGGAAAAGAGTTTAAAATATATATCCACACTAAATGTCCTGGTTCTTTAAGTCTTAGTGTCAGCTACATATTTGAAGCTCGAGCCTTACCTGAAACTCATAAAACTGTGGCTACTTGAGGTGTGTTACAGCTGTTCAGCCTTTTAGGAAATAATATACATCTTTTTAATAGGAGAAAGGGGACAGGGGGGAAATCGACAGCTCTGCTAGCCAGAGGCACTTTGCAAGCAGGAAAGAAGAACTCAAGATGTGGGCAGGCCTCAGGTTTCATTGCCCGAGGGCACATCCAAGAGACATCGATGTATTTACTGAACAGCCGGTAAAGCAAAGATGCCAATCTTATAACATATAAGACGTTATAAGAATCCACAGTACGTTTTCCAGGTTAAAATAGGGAATACACTCCGAAGAAAAGGACAGCACTAGAGGTTCTCTATTTTAAAACAGGAGCGGAATAATTACATATGGGTAATTGCAAATGGAGGAGGTAAAGATCAATGGGTTTCCCTTTTCATAGCAATAATTTGAACATACATGCAAACAAACACCCATTCTATTTCCAAGTCAAACTTCTAGGTGAATGGAGAGGAGAAAATGAGTTCCTTTGCATGTTTTTCATCATTTGACTAGATTGCACAGTGTCTGAAAAGGACAATAAATTAAAGTCAACGTGGTGGTGGGGGTGGACGGGGAAGGATGGTAGGAGAAAAGATCATTATAGTGCAGCCTGCTTCCATGTAAGCAGCTTACCATTCACATGTAATACCAGGCTTATTAAGCAACATGCAATGATACAATAGTTCCTAATGTACTGAAAATTAGCATCACCCTCCTCCTCCTCCCCCAGCAACAGCATGCAGTTTGCAACATAATGTTTACAGGATGTTACCTGAAGGGTAGCGTGAAGGGAGATTGCCTGCCTACCCAAAATATCACTGAAGGGCAAGTTTTGCTGGGGTGACTATTCTAGGGAAGGTGATTATTTGACAAATGTTTGGTTTCCTTTCATCTACAGATTTAATCAGAACGGCTTATTAATTTTACTCTTCATTAAAAATCAAGTAGGCATGAAACAAATAGGAAAAGAACTCAATAGTTTAGAAATTCATGGCATTTTTCCATCAAAGCCCAGGACAAGAATGCCAGGCAATTCTGGGCCTGATCCAGGTTGAAGTACACTGAAGTTTAACAGGTTTTTTGCCATAGATTTCATAAGGGTAAGAACGGACTATAGATAAAAACCCCACCCCAAGGTCATCCATCCACGGTCCTGATCCTCCAGGGTGTTAAATGAAAATGGCTGAGGGACAGATATTTAAAAGGTATTTAAAGCACCTAACTTCCACAGAAATCAATGAGAATTAGGTCTGTAAATACTGTACCTTTAATAACTTGGCCCTGAATTCTCTCAACTTACACTGACTTCAGATCACTGACTTCTTTTAGGGGGCTGGGGCACATGACTTACAAGAAGAGGCTGAGGGAAGAGGTTATTTAGTCTGCAGAAGAGAAATGGGGGGGGGGCAGATTTGATAGCAGCCTTCAACCACCTGAAGGGGGGTTCCAAAATGGATAGAGCTAGGCTGTTCTCCATGGCAGCAGATGACAGAACAAGAAACAATGGTCTCAAGTTGCAGTGGGGGAGGTCTAGGTTGGATATCAGGAAATACTATTTCACTAGGAAGGGGGTGAGTCACTGCAATGAGTTACCTAGGGAGGTGGTAACTTAGAGGTTTTTAAAGCCCGGCTTGACAAAGCCCTGGCTGGGATGATTTAATTGGTGTTGGTCCTGCTTTGAGCAGGGGATTGAACTAGATGACCTCCTGAGGCCTCTTCCAACCCTAATAGTGTATGTTTCTATGACTTCAGGCTGGGGATTGTCAAAATGAGTTTGGTGCCCAACTCCCTTAGGTCCTTTGTAAATCCCAGTCCTTGGACCACTGACCCATTTAGTGCCCAAACTGAACTTTTCTTGAAAGAATAATAGTCTCATTCAGACTCACTTGAGCAAATAAAGTGACCAACAGTTTTGAAAAAAACCTGCAACAAAACTATTACTTCTCAGGAAGGTAAATTTTGGGCTGTACCTACAGATTGAAGAGTTTTTTAAGTCAAGTCTTCCCTTGCCAATAGTTGAAGAAGGCCATTAAAATGCTCTGATGGGAGTTCAACTAACACATGATCTTCTCCTACCACCCTTCCCCAACCACCACCACCACTACTCGATTTTAGCACTTAGAAGAATGTATCTTTGGGAAACCATTGTGTAGCTCTCGCTATAAGTGATGCATCTCTCTTGTACAGATTTGCTTGAAGCTGAATGGAATCATTTAGCTGTCTGATACTCTGCTATAGAAAGTAAATATCATATCAGTCATGAAATGTGCATGTACATGTTCATACATACACATGTACACTATACACAGTAAATGTCATCTCGGTCGTGTGTGTACATATGTTTTAAATCTTTAAATGCAATATGCCAGGAGCCTGATTGGACAGAAATGCCGACCACTCCTTTGCAATCAGTTGGAGTCGTGAATGCTCAGTACCTGTGAAAATCAGGCCCCAAGATTATTAACAGTACAACTATTTAGTATTATAAGGAAGGTCTCCTGCTTGTCTCAATAATGTCAGCCTAGGATACCAAGCCAAAGAAGCAAAAGCCCGATTTTGCATCTCTTGCACATCCAAAATTCCCATCAAATTCCATGGGAGTTTTGAGTTTGCAAAGAAAAGAAAAAAAGAAAAGGGGGCAGGGACTAAGCTAACAGGATTGCCAAAAGAGGCAAACGTTGGCAATGGAAAATGGGCAGAGCAGCCAGCCATTCACCCACAGAAATGTCAAGAACTCTCAAAACCTTTTAAAATAAGGGTGGAAAGGGAATGGAAAAAAAATCTAGCAGGGGAAGTCCACACCTTACACTGTATAAATTGGACTGGGAGTCGCTGGGGTTTTTTATTAACAGAAAGGGGGAAGGGATGCTTTGCCGATATACTGAGACTAATTATTTTAGAAACAGAGCAAAACTAGAAATGACAAACAGTAAACGTAAAGCACAGGACATGGCTATAAAGATGAATATCTGGACATAGCCAACGGCTAGGAGTACTGAATGGAATCGCTTTGAATACCTCATCCATCGAAATGATCATCTGAATTCTTTATGTCATGCTGCTCACATTGGGGGTATTTAAAAAAAAAAATCTGTCCTTCACGAGGGTCCGGATTAATTCCAAATGCAAATGAAGGCCTTTTACAATATTAAGGTCAATTTCCAGGGGAATGTGCCTGAATTGCCTCTGTTTATTTCGGCTCCAGCAATGCAGCACAACCTTCAGTCAAGCTATTAACTTGAACGTTGAACTTCACAGCGCTGGCTGTCTTTCTCAGCCATCCTTTTGATGTTACCTCCAAAGCAAAAGATCAAAGACTTTGAGTGTGGTGAGGGGAAGTCCCAGGCTCTTAGTCTACCAGCCTATGATGTATGTTAAAATCCTGGCCAAAAGAGAGGGCAAGGGGAAAAAGAAAGAAAAAGCAACAAAGGAAAACATCCAAACAGGGTAGTGACATGAGGAACTGGTACAGTAAAATCCACGTGGCCATATCTACCCAGGTTCAACACAGATACCAGGGTATAAAAGTTTCCTTGTCAGCTTTATTTTCAGGGCATGAAAATGCACTTCCTACATTTTGCACATACAGCCCCCATCCTCCTCATGGCTCTGGGTGAATTGCAGTCCTCCGTTAAACAGTCATTCAGACAATGTCAATAGACACTAGAGATGTGGGCTAAAAGCGGGTTTATTATGCAAAGTTATTCAAGTCAATACAAAATTCAAACCTTCGGGATTTCCAGGGTTGAAAGGACAGTTTGGTGCTTAGGGCACTGGACTTGGACAGAGGGTGGGATCTGGACTCAACTCCCAGTTTAGCCTCAGATTTGCTGTGTCATCTTGGGCACGCCACTTAATTTACCCTGTGCCTCAGTTCCCCATCTGTAAAATAGGATCACAATTCCCTACCTCGGAGAAGTGTCATGCAGAATAAACCTATTACTTATTGTGAGATGCTCGGATACAAAGGAGATGATGCAAGTATCTAGGCAGATCTAAGTTTATATACCTCACTTTTCACCACAAGGCAGTTCAGGAGTGGAGGCACAAAGGTGGCTTAAAGTTCCCTGATCCTTAAGCCTTCCTGCACTGGCCTCATTCCTCAGCTTAAAAGTAAAGCAGCCTCAGGGTTCATGGTGAAGTGCTTTGAGATCCCTGGATGAAAAGCACTATGTACATATTATGATGGCATCCAAGCAGTGTACTGTTCTCCCACCGCATTTCGGTAGTGGTGAATTATGAAGTGCTGTTTACGCCTTTGGGAAGAAAGGCACAACAGAAACGAAAATATTTAGAAATCAACATTTCTCCCTCACCCCCCCCCACACCACTCCCTTTCATTGTTAGCTATGGGTTTGGGTTTGTTTTTTTAACATTATTTTTCAGATTCTTTGCTGCCATTGCCCCCTTCCTGATCTTTTTCGTGGTTTATTTATATTCCCATAATACTCAACAGCATTCCAGATTTAGACACTGACACTGGGGTTCATACGGTCAAAAGTGGATCCAACAGAGTATGTCTGCCAAACCAAGCCCCTCATCCATCAGCTGAAGTCCTTGTAACTACAGGGTCACGAAGAAATCAGAGACTGTTTTTCATTTCTTTCTGCTGCAGGCAACCAATGGCCGACTCATTGTGGAAACCAAAACCTCTTTTGCCTGTCAACTCATCTTCCCCTTTCCCCACCCCCATTAATTGAGCTCTTGGCATCCACCAGCAGAAGAAAAGCCATGGGATTTTAACAGAAATTCTTCACAACAAAATGCACAGCATTAAGCAATAAGTAGGATATTCTGATTTTACTATACTGTACTTACCCTTACTTAGCTCTAATCTTGCCTCTCTAGACATGGGGCCCAATCTCACTCAGAAAATTCAGTGGGAATTTCACCATTGAATTCACTGGAAGCAGGAACAGCTCCCCACATCTGTATTACAGGGTAAATAATACTCAGAAAGCAAAACTAAACAGAGAGTACACCCTTGAAATGCACAGTGATACTCCAGACATGAAGTGTTTTTAGCCAACATCATATCTGAATGATAATTGCGAATAACCGATAAAGAGAGTTCCGTTTCCACAGAGACTGTGTTATTTACCATCTGGTAGAAATGGAACAAAGGCTTAAGACTGTTTCTACCTTTTTCAATATGGTCAGCAACTAAAAGATACACTTTAGAAGCTATGATGGAAGTTAAGAACTGGTGGGCTTCTCAATACAATTTTCACATACTATCTCTGCTTTCTCTTCTCCTGATCATTCTTGGATAAAATGGGAGGAAAAGCAGAAGAGGCAAACTTTGGTACACTACCTGCTAAGTGGAGGAGCGATCTCAAGCTATAGAACATGGAGCCGAAGAGTAGAGAGAGAAAAGTCAAGTACTAGCTGTTGCTCCACAGCACAGAAAGGATCCAAGATAAACAAGACCTAGGCCTGGAACATGATCCTGACTGCATCACAGGCCCTGCGATAATGCACAAGGAGTCAAGATTTCTTGGCACAGAACATGTTATCATGTAAACACACTGATGACCTGGGTTTGCAAGGGACACAAAGGAAGGTGGACAAGAAATGGAGAGTGAGATTTACCCACACAATCAGTCAAAAATTGACTTTCTCGAGGGGGAAAAAAAAACCTACAGAGCAATACTTGGAGAAAACCCAATATGGAAACAAATCTTGCTGTATATCTCCTACAAGGGGAGATGATGTTCTAAAACTATTCCTCCTTACATAATAATTGCAACCTCTGGTAAGCAGAGGATCACGTGCAGCTTAAAAGGGACACTGTCAGGATAAAAATTATATTCTTAGAAATCCGCACTGGTGCTAGTAACTACATATATTACTAAGACTTCTTAAAAGCTAGCTGATTTGTCAACATTCATGCCGTTTGCTTATTTTATCCACTTCATATAGCTAGAATGCCCAATTTCTCTTTCTATGTTTAGTACATTTTACTTCCTAGTTCTCAAACACTAAGCACAATACTACCCAACGGTGCCCAGGAATCTTTACAGCCAAGAAGTTTGTTCAAATTTGAAGAAAACAAAATAATTCACACAGAAGCTAACAAAATTAAATTTTGTTCCTATAGGCTCCAATCCAGTAAAGTCCTTAAGTACCTAGGTATCTAAGTATATGAGTGGTCCCATCGATTTCAATACGCTTAAAATTACAAAGGTACTTAAGTGTTTTGCTGGATTGGTGCCCAAATGATATTGACAGTGTCCCTTAAGTTTATTAAAGTGCACATGTGGCAAGAAGAGCATTAAAGCCACAAAGCAAGCAGCTTTCAATATTGTTGGTTCTGTATGGAGGAATCAATACGATTTGCTTATAAATGCCCAATCTTCCATTTGGATTTTTTACTCCTGACCCAATATCTCCCTCCCATCTTCTAGCCAATCCAAGATGCTGGAGAAGCATTTGTTACACACAGAGGGGAAATCCAGGTCAAAACAGAGAGATCTGGTGGGAGTTAGAGGAGAATGTCACGTTCCACCCACTTTCTCCATCTAGAAACAAAGTGAAAAGTCACTGCCTTCAACATGTAAAAATTCTCACAGCATTAAATCCCTCATAATCCCATTTAGCAGAAACAAGGTAGAACACTGTGCTAGTGCTTAAGACATTTTAGTCTTTTAAGAAGGTGCATTTTCTTTTTAAAAAACTGCTACTCTTACATAGGACATGGGATCAGATTAAAACTGTCTTCGTTTCACTTCTGCTGTGGAGCTACTGCTTTGGGGGTGGGCAAGAGCAGACAGACAAATGCCCCAGCTCCTCCACATCCCTAAATTTAATTATCCTTTATAGCAGCATATATGCATACAAATCTATTCTGAGCCAAACCCCTGATAAATGCACTTGGTTAGTCTTAAAACAGCCACCCAGTAGAGTAAGAACTATAAGCATTTTCCATGAGAAGATTATACACATTAGGATGCATATGCTCCTCCCTAAGTAAAGAGTCATAGACCCAATTAGTGACTCAGCTCCCAGCGGAAGTGCTATCAGTGAAACCAGTCCATCCAGCTCCCCCTCAACAAATGACCTATCAACTCAAGTATAAGCTATATGCTCAAGTCAGTCACTGAGCTTCTGCTTAACTCATGGGCATTTTTCCTGTTTTAAAGTTTCTATTAACTCCCTACTGATGTACCTTAAAAGAATTTTTAAGGGCTTGGAAGCACATAAATAAAATAGACTTTGTTGGACCAGCACAGCATATGAAAGCCTTTCACCTGCAGTGTTGGTGATAAAAGTTTTAAATGCAGCTGCATATACAACCCCTCCATAGATTTAAGATAGCTGGGATCTCTGACCAATCAGTAATCTGCTGCAACTGAGCCAGTACAGTGGATGCTAAGATAGATTCAGGATAGGACTGGGTTTTTTGGCTGTGGCAAAGCCCACTTTAGCTGCAAGGCTCAAAGAAGCTGCTAGCCTGAGTGATGATGATAAGAAAGGAAGAGGAAAGGGAGATGGCAAGGGGGAAAAAATGCAGGAGGTGGGAGTGCAACTTTGTGCAAAACCCTGAAGTAGAAAAATTAAGGTTTGCTTCAAAGCTAACATCATGCACTAAACCTTCTGTCCTGCTTGCTCTGCAATGAGCACACATGAGACTTCAGATAACCAGCACTTCCAGGAGAAGCTGCAAGTCGAGTCTCCAGTGGAAGTGACCCGATATTGTTTGTTCCTCTCCCTGAAAAGTTCAAACTACTGAAAAATGTAGGTGTACCGAGCTGTGATGTGTCCGAGGTGTAATATTTAGGGTGACCAGGCAGCAAATGTGGACAATCGGGTCAGGGGGTGGGGGGGGTAACAGGAGCCTATATAAGAAAAAGACCGCAAAATCGGGACTGTCCCTATAAAATCGGGACATCTGGTCACCCTAGTAATATTCCACAGTAAATACCATACACTTAATGACATCAGAAGCCCTATTAAAATAATACTAAATGACACACATTATTATTTGGGAATGATAACTTTTCATCTCCATGGTGTATTACAATATAAGTTAACTCTCACCACACCCATTCTTTGGAAGGGGTCATTTCAAAAGGGATGGTCTCCATTTAAAATGCATTTCTACCAAGATCCAGCCACAACCTCTTGGGAGAATCCAGCAATCAAATCCTTCACCTGAGTTCTTCTGGAAGAGATCAACCCTGTTCTTTCCCAGCACCAACTTTCCCACCCAGCACAACCGGAAAACTGAGTTTAGAAGATGTTGTACGCCATCCACAGAGCATATCTAGGGACTGGCTGGATTCCCAAAGTTCATGAAGGAGAGGAAGATTTGCCTACACTTAAAATTTAGCCTCAGGAACTTAAGAAGGTCATACCGCTTAATGCCAAATGATTTCTAAAGCCTTATGCTTCATATCCAAGTAAAGGGATAAAACACCCCAAAGATTAACCATTTAGCACAATAAGCTAACAAACACAACACATCCAACTCATAAACTGTTTTTTATACCTACGACCCAAAAGTCACAGATGAGATCTTTCCTCAGCCCTTAACTAATGAGCTGAGATAACTCAGCACAACTTTGGTAACCTAGTTAATTTTGAACCCAGGTTCTCTTCTGTCTCCCCTATGGCTGTGTCTAAGCTAGACTTCTTTTCTTAAAAACTTCCACCATGGCCATCACGAGTGCAGACCCAACCGTAGACCTGCTCAGAGCAGAGGCTGGCTTACTTTACAGCTCCCACCATTATCGCCGCTGGTTTTCATAGATTCCAAGGCCAGAAGGGATTATTGTGATCATCTAGTCTGACCTCCTGTATAACCCAGACCACAGAACTTCCCCAAAATAAATGCTAGAGCAGATCTTTTAGAAAAACATTCAAACCTGATTAAAAAATTGGCAGGGATGGAAAATCCATTGGTAAACTGTTCCAATGGTTAATTACTAAAAAGAAAAGGAGTACTTGTGGCACCTTAGAGACTAACAAATTTATTAGAGCATAAGCTTTCGTGAGCTACAGCTCACTTCATCAAATGCATCCGATGAAGTGAGCTGTAGCTCACGAAAGCTTATGCTCTAATAAATTTGTTAGTCTCTAAGGTGCCACAAGTACTCCTTTTCTTTTTGCGAATACAGACTAACACGGCTGCTACTCTGAAACCTGTGGTTAATTACTATCACTGTTAAAAATTTACATCTTTTTTCCAGGTTCAATTTGTATACCTTCAACTTCCAACCACGGGATCATGTTCTACCTTTCTCTGCTAAATTGAAGAGCCCATTATTAAATATTTGTTCCCCATGTAGGAACTTCTAGATTGCCATCAAGTCACCCCTTAACTTTCTCCTGGTTAAAGCAAACTACATTCAGCACTTTGAGTCTATCACACCAAGGCAGGTTTTCTAATCCTTTAATCATTCTCATGGCTCTTCTCTGAACCCTCTCCAATTTATCAACTTCCTTCTTGAATTGTGGACACCAGAACTGGATACAGTATTTCAGCAGCATTCGCATCCCTGCTAAATAGGTCAGTAGTAGCAGCCGTGGGAAATTAAGAAAAAAGTCCAGTGCAGAGAAGGTCTCCAGTTCCCCGTCATAAATATCAACCTTTTTGTTTAGCATGCTCCAAAGCAAACTCCAGCCTATTGGAAAACACGCGTTTCGTGTAACTAAAGGGAAGTTAATGCATATGACTTTAAAAAAAAATAGGCAGATATTAGCTCTGCTGTATCCCTTGTGTTTTTTACCCCACTCTGCCCCTGCATCCAAATATAGTTTGATACAGACATTTAGATACTATGGGTCACATGCTTTCACAGGCAAAAGTCTGAGTGAAGTCATGAATTAATTATGCATAAAAAACCTGAAGCCACAAGAAGAGCAGAAAACCAAAGGAGACATATTGAATGCTGTGTTGCTCAAGATGATCAACTTCAACAGAACACCTTGAATAATCTTACCATACCGGCCCCCCACCCTTCCATAGGAGGCAAAATTCCAGGGTTCCAAAACATACATAGACCATCACAGAGACCCACAGTAACACAATAGGGACCTTATTGATCAAATATGGCCTATCTTAATAATATATACAGTATAAAAACTGTTTGTTTATTTTAACATGTGCATGTTTTCGGGAGGCAAATTAAACAACTCAGACCATTATCAGGGGATAAATCAACCCCTCTGGACAGCAACATAAAGTTGTTTGCAGCAACCTTGAAAAAGAAAAAACCCTTTATGTACTCCCTGAGACTCTGGCCCTCACTCTAAGTCTTAACACGCTTCTCTAAGTAAGCCACTCAGGCCCTGGACTCGCATAACTGTCTACAGCTGCTGTCAATTGATTTAATTCCCCCCGATAATGGTCAGAGCTGCCAGCAGGAACAGTGGTGATAATAAAACCACCCAAAACCCTTGCCTAATTTGCAGTGATGATTGCATTTTGACAGTGATCTCACATTTATATAGCACTTTTCATCCAGACAGGAATCCCAAAGTGATTTACAAACTTTGTTAACTAGCTGTGAAAGCGTATGCATCGGAATTACTAGATGCAGCCATATATAAGGCAAAAGACAGAGATATGGTGGGTACCAATCACCACTCAATCAGTCTCCTTTTTTGGTGATTCCTTGGCCCCCTACTAGACCTACCCAAGTGCACACTTGTTCTCCTAGAGAATTTTTTTCCCAGCATGCCTTTCTGGGGCTGGTCCTTTATATTTGGCAGAATCAAAACAGCTGCAGCCCTGAAGTGGCCATTTTATAAACTGGCAACTGCTGGCCACATCTCTCTCTCCTCCAGCTGCTAAACACCTCTTATACTTTCCATCATTTTTCCCATTCTAACTGATGTGATAGCCCATTCTCACACAGCACCAACATCAATGCACCAAGTGTGATAGAAACACTTATTCTAGTAAGTTAAAATCCATACCTAACAGTTTAGGACAGAAAGTGAAGAATACCATAGCCAGTTGAAAATGCAGAGTGAATTAGCATTTCATTAACTGTCCAAATTGGAATTTGGCCAGGTTAGAGGATTTTTACTTCGTGATGCTTTACCAAGATCTTTTTCCAATACATTCAGCAAGCAACCCACTTCCAAAAGCAGACAAGCAGCCATGTGCAAAGCTGCAGTTACCTAGACATACTGCATTGTCCAGGGAAGGCAGGTACCCTGGGAATGAAGAAGTGGTCACAAACTTCAAGTTTTAACAGGACAGACACAAATTAAGTTTCACCAACAGAAACTTGCAGAATTTAGAGAAGGAAAAAGCTCCTCTTTGGGCAGTGTGCATCCGAGTGCTTTATCCAGTCTAGTTTTAAATGTTGGGGCTAAATCTCCTCTTGCACCAACATGAGTCAGGCGTAAGTAGGTCAATGGAGTTACCAGTGGCAAGGGTGATGCCCAAAATCAGGTCGTACGTGTGCAATTCCACTCCAGGATGTGCAATCAGCCCCAGCCAAGCTGGTCCTCACTAACAGAACTCTGCAACAGAATAATCAAAAATACTCCTCCCCATAATCTGACTATAACACTGGAGCTCTATGTCCAGTAGTGAATGCAGCTGGTGGATCCACAATGGTTGCAATCATTCTGGGTTGTGAGAAGCGTGGGTCAATATTATATTGGAGCTATGTAGAGTAACTGAAGCTCAGACCCGCTTAAAAACAGGCCCAAGTTCGAAATGGTTGTAAGCCTCATTCTGGAAATTCAGCAAGTTTGTTCACACAGCTGGGGAAGCCAGCAAGACTCCCACCTATCAGCTAACCCCCCTCGCTTCCATCCCCAAACTGCCGGCCCCTGCTAACCCAAATTGCTGATTCCCCTCTTAAAGCCAACTGAGGTACAATTTCCCTTCCAGGCCCGAAGAGGGTTTGAACAGTCCTGCCACATCTGACAATTCCTTCATCTGATAATGAACGGCATAGTGTTATGTAAAAATACAGGAGGCTTGCAAATGTTTCACAATTAAAAGCAAATTAATGTAAATATTATGGTTAAACAGACTGTAAGGAACTTTTTCTATTGTCTCCCGTGCTGCCCCTCTGGTAGTCCTAAATCCATACTGCAATATCTCACGTTTAGTAACACACTGTCTGCTCTTTATAGCACTTTGCATCCAAGGATCTCCCAGGACTTTAGTAACACTGAAACACGATTGTGAAAATAAACTAGTATTATCAGACCCATTTTACAGCTGAGAAAAGTAAAGGGGAAAGGTTAAGATCAAACATGAAGCCTGTGGCACAGCTGGGAATGAACCCACGTCCCGAAGGATTCACAAAGATTTTGGTCTTGAGAGGGGCTGTGCAACC
The DNA here is from genome assembly GCF_009764565.3 of Dermochelys coriacea. Lineage (NCBI taxonomy): Eukaryota > Metazoa > Chordata > Testudines > Dermochelyidae > Dermochelys > Dermochelys coriacea. The sequence continues at coordinate 115,766,066 of NC_050074.1, forward strand.
GTAACTCACTGATCAATTCACCCACTGTAGAAATGCACCTGCCTCTGGGGAAGCATGCAGGAGTTCATTAATATTTACACAGCAACTCTACACAGCAGTTTCAGACAGGAAGCAAAGTCGGCCGTAACTAATTGAAACTGCAGGGGAAAACATAGATGTAGCAGAATTGACTCAAAGTGAGAATTTTGGCTAGAATATTGATGCTAACACCCAAGTGTCTTGAGATCTCTAATGACAAGTGATCAGGATCTTGGTTTTACATCTCATCTGAAGGACAGCACTTCCGGCAACACAGCAAACAGCACCCTGTCCCTCCTCCACTCCCACACCTCTACTATACTGGGATGTGGCTTTGTTTAGATCCACGAGGAAAAAAAATAGCATCACATATGCCAGGCACTGCTTCCCATCTCCACTACACTGAGTCATAACTCAGACGCCAGATTGCACAAGATTCTCTTCCAGCAATATGACCTGGCCCTTTCCGAGCTTCTCAGTTAGAGGTTGTTTGGGGTTTGGATAATTTTTAGTTCATCCTAGAATCCCCAGCATTCCTCCTTTATTGCCATCTCAGCAATCCGTATCTGGTAGGCCAGCCCCTTGGGCCGGGGCCAACCAACACCGTATCTGAGGGTGTCGCAGGTAGGGGTGAAAGTGGATTGTTTTTGCTTGCTCCTCTCAACCACCAGCCCGTTCCCTCCACCAAGAGTTTGACAGTGCCACCATCCATAGCATTCCCAGAGATGACGGCTGTTCAGACGCCTCTTTATCCAGGAATTAAGACAGGGGGGCCTTTTGCAGTGTCTGATGTATACCCACGGCCTCCTGGACTCCTCTCTGACTCCTGAATACAGTTCTGACTGCCAGACATTTGAGGATTTGTATCCCTGCAACTGAAGCGAGCTGCTCGCAAACAACAGCGCCCTTGTTCAGACATGCTTTTTAGCCCAATGAGGTTGCCCTCTAGAAATATTGCAAAATAAACACTTACGCCTACCCATTGTGAGGTCTATATGCAACATGCCACTGCAGCATTGCATCTGTCAGCTGCCCTTACAACCATCTCTACTGTAGTACACATTCCACCTGCACTGGGAGATTTCTTGAGGAATCAAAAGCAAGCTCTCCGAGTGTGTGGGGGGAGAAAGGGAGAGGAGGGAAGAGAAGACTTGCCCCCCACTCCCAAATAAGCAAGAAAAAGAAGCCTCTGAAAGAACAAACAGAAGTGGGTGAGTGAAGGTTTGCAAAATAAATTGAGCATTTAAAGGGACACGGTCAAGATAAAAAAAAACAAACAAACAAAAAAAAACACATGGTTAAAAAAATCTTCATTACCAGAGATTTATTAAAGATGCAGGAATTCTTTAAATCTAACTATACTTTTTACCCTCCACAGTGTGTGTTTACTTTTTTTCGCACTTCATTCAGCTTTAACAGCGAACACTGACTGGTCAAGTTTTGCGCTCTGGTTTCTGGGCTCAGTCCTGCATTTCTTGCACTTCAATCCTCTTGGTGGATCACACCCATGTGGAAATTCTGGGTGCACAAAGATTGCAGAATCCAACCTCTTTTGCAAAAGGCAGTCGGACTTGGGTTGCTAATGCTATTGGGAAATTACTTTGGAGGGAGCAAGGGGGAGGGAAAACAAAAGAGATTTTCCCATTAAAATTAAAAAAGAATTTCACAAAGAAGCTTGTAATTCTAAGGTTGTTTTTTTTGTTGTTGTTGTTTTGTTTTTTAAAGTAAATTAAATTAGAATCTGGGCTAAAGCATTTTAAAGATCTATTATCCTCACTGAAAATATTAACGCAGACGATGATGAAAAAAATTGACTTGAACTAAGTGCAGTTTTCCCTTCCAGTACGTCAGAGTGGTTAGGAAAAATACATTTCAAATTAGAAACAGATTCATTCCTGGGTGGTAGAAGAAGGTGGATGGTGTGGGGAATAGGATTATTTCGATCGCCAGAGGAAATCCTTAGCAGAAAGCCACAAGCTACAGAGAGCGCCAAGTGTGGCTTACAAGAGGGTGGGGCCGGTTTCTGGCCTAGCTATAGCCCCAAATTCTAACCTCCAATGCATTCACAGATTGGCAAGGAATGGGAACGCTGGGGAGCCAGAGCAAGTATTGCAGAGGGTAGGCCACAAAGGACAGAACGCTTTGTGTGGCTCAGCAGCAATCCCTCTTGAAGGATTATGGAGCAAGTGTTTTATAGGCTCCCCAGAGAGGCCTGTTTAGTGGAAAAGTGGGCACCTCTGCCATAGAGGATATGTGCATGGAGGCAGGTGTTTGCTGTACTGAGGGAGCCAACTACTACTCCCTAGACCATTCACTCCCAAACTCAATTGGTTCATGTACCACCTGCTTAATTATATGAAGTAAATGGTTGCAACATCAAGCTCAGGTACTTCAATTTGGGAACCCCTGCCCCAGCGTAGAACACAGAGAGCAACACCCCTTTTATTTTACTGGGCTTGATACACTGCCATGACCTTAGTCGCACTTAAATTTCCATGTTTCTCTTGAAAAAAGTGCAGCACATCCATAAAATAAAAAAGGAAGGCACACAAAAATGGGTTTTGGACTAATGGGCAGGCATAGCAGTTTCCCACATTTATAACAAACATCACTGAAAAGCACTCCCTTCCAGCAAAGCCTTAGCAAACAAAATAAACCTCAAGCAATCCTTAGAATTTGCAGAGAGCGACTGATAAACATGCTCATCTTCCCCACTGAACTGTATTGAGAAGATTCATCTTCTGGACATGCGCAAGCTTGGGATGTAGTCAACTTTTATCATTGTTCTGAGTAAAGTTTTTACTGTCATACCAACCCGAATCCTCAGTCTGATGTGATGACCTTGTGAAAACAAAAGGTTAGAATCGCTGGTTGGGGTGGGAAAGGGGAAGAGAGAGCACAACCAGTTTCTGTCCCTGAAGAGACAGAAAAATCCACATTCTCCTCAGCAATGCTGAGTCATCACAGAAGGGATTTCCAATCTATAAATACTTCTCAAAGACACCTACGAGGTGCCATCCGCCAGCCAAATTACCACTTGAAATCCCATCTCCCCCAAAGTAGAGATTCGGTTCCATTCTAGCACTGTGTATTGAAAAACAAAAACAAAAACAAAAACAAAACAAAAAAAAAACTGTCCAGAAAGGTAAGAAAGGTTATGCACAGCAGACAAGGACTCCAATTTTCACCATAGCAACGAGCCTATTTATAATATGGCCTACCTGAATCAAAGAGCAGCAACAAGAAGCTAAATGCAAAGCTAGTAGTTCATTCAAGCACTAAGATGAAGAAGCAGCTTACACAAGCATGGCAATGAAACACTTCCAATTACATTACATGCACAATTATTAGCATTTACTCTGAATCTCCTTTTTTCTTTTTATCCCAGGTAAGAGTAACAGGGGGGAAAGGAATTATTAAAGGTTCAAGTACACAGCGGAATCAAAGACGGTGACCTCCTTAGTGCACTGGCTTTTAAAGGAGTGACTTTATTAGAGGGTATGGTGGCTAAGCAGTAGAGAAGTGGATGGGTGCATGTGAATTGCTGACATGCTCTCAGGTATATTGCAAAACATGCATGGGTAAGAGTCTGAGAAGCTGACGTGCCTCTGTAGCTGCTCCCCATATTTTAAAGAGAGACTCGGAAACTGAGAAAAAGGATTCCCAATCTAATATCAAACTCTTAAGAATAATGTTTGTCTTGAAGATTTAAACCTTCATAATCCAGATGTAGCAGAGAAGATATAAAGGGAGGAATTTAAAATTATAATAAGTCTCAATGCAGCCATTGTTCTTCAGAGTTCGATACTACAATCGTCTGAAAGAATGCTACTCCATCACACACAGTTTGAAACCCCTGAGTGTGGCTGAATGATATATATGTCTTAGTGAGAAAAATACATGTGCTAAACAACATGTGTTGAGCCATGTTCACCAGTCTTCAAAATGTAGTCAGCCTGTCTCGCCCTTTTTTTTTTTTTTTTTAAATATCTGCAATGAAATGGCCAAGCGGTTGCAGAAAGATTCTGTTACATAAGTTTCAAGTCCCTTTTCTAAAATAGGCTATTTATTAAAAGGAACAATGGGAGTCACTCCATAGTGGAGGTTGAAGCTAGCTTCCTCACTAGAAATCCTATTTTCCCACATATATTTTTGCAGATGTTATTAGGAACCAACTTTTATTTTGTGTAGAAGGCATAACTCAGGTGGGCCAAAAGCAACTGATAAGCATTGCATGGTGGCAAGGAACAGGATTTTAACATTTTGTTCCAAAATTTCTACCATTTTGGTTTTGACAGAGATTTAAGACATTAGTAAAGTAAGTGGCATATTGTTTAATAAAACAACTGTCTAATAAAACCCCTTTATCTGCAAGGCACTCCGGAGGATCTTACCCATGTACACACTCTGCATTTTTTTAATCTGGCTCTTTAAAAAAAAAAAAGGAACAAGACATTTTAAAGCTTCTGTTAATGATACAAGAACACAGAACACGGGTGGTGGCTTCAAGGAAATTACCATGTGGTAGAGGAGGAGGGGTGAGATCAGAGGCTAGAATAGAACCGGCAAGGTGCCTACCTTACAGCCAACTGCACTGCAAAGTCATGGGCCAAATTCTCTACTGATTTAAATGGGCAGAACTCCATTAGGCCCAATGGTACTAGGCCTGTTTACACAGCAAAGACTTTGACCCCATGTCTACAGCATATGATGACACGGAGAATATGAGGTGCAATGGTAAGGCTGAATCTGTAATAAATGTACAGGTCTGCTGCCTCTTTAAGAAAGATTTTAACTGTTTTTTGGGGTTTTTTTGTTTTTTAAAGTGAACCAGATGAAGATGAAAATGTTAATAATAGCCAAAGACAGTGGGTGAAGGGGAGCGACATCTCAGAAGTTAGTAAGAACTGGAAAAGACCTATTGCATCAAGGAATCTATAATCTTGCAAGGGCAGGATACAGTCCTGCTTGATAGACGGACAACACAACACAAATGTTAAAAAGGATACTTTGTTGTGCAGATCAAGATTCCTTATTGTTGATAAAAAGCAGTGAACATTATGAGACACAGAACATATTGCAAGATTTTGTTTTTTAAAAGCCTTCATTTGGGCATGGAAGCTGGTGGCTCTTACTCTTAATAAGAGAATGAGAATTTGTGGGTGTTAGGTTTTCTAAACAGTCTGAACTAACCAGCCTAACACTGGCTAATTGTGTTAGCCTTCCCAACCCAACGCCCAATGGTCCTGAATTCACCTGAGTCAGTTCATCGGGAGACAGATTCAAATCAGATTTAAATGCCTACAATCTGGTGAACCACTTCCGCAGAATATTCTAGTGCAACAAAGAAAGAAACTCTGGGTAGGTGAGCAACTTCTTAGTAGCAATATAACACCATTCATCAAAGGACTTTACCAACTTTAAATAAGCCATGTTAAAGGCTTGTCTACACACAGAAGCTACACCAGCTTAGCTTAAATAGGTTTTAAAACTTATTTAAAATGGTACACACCCTTGTGTGGGCACACTAATTTAAAACAGGATAGACAGTTTAGTTTGCACCTGTAAATTTAGAAGTTCAGGCTACACTGATATAAGCCACGTTAACTCAATCTCAAAGCACATTATGGCACATACAAAGTTGCACTGGGTTAAGTAAACTGGTTTAAAAAAAAAAAATCACACCTCTACTTAGTCTGGTACCAGAGTAGCAGCAGTGTAAGTCTGTATTCGCAAAAAGAAAAGGAGTACTTGTGGCATCTTAGAGACTAACAAATTTAGATTTAAATGTGTTAGTCTCTAAGGTGCCACAAGTACTCCTTTTCTTTTAGTCTGGTACAACTCTGTGTGCAGATCAGTCCTGAGTATTTTTATTCCAGTTTTACAGATGGGGAAAGTCAGACACACAGCCATTAAGCGAGTTGCCCACGGTCACATATCAAGTCATGGCAATCTGGATTCTATTCCTGATTGCTGACTCCTACTTCTGTTCTTGAACCATTATACCACACTTCTTCCTAGTTCAAGTATAGTTTCATGTTCAGATAATCACAAGAGCAGATTTGCTTAGAAGTGTACATAGACTAACCATTCTCAAAAACCTAAGTAAGCTTTCAAAAAATCTAATTGTGTGTGAAATGAAAAAGAAAAATCATGACAGTACATCCTCTTAGCTTCAGTCTGAACATTTTTCCACTGGAGAGGTAAAGCAACTGCAACAACAGTGACATCTAAGTACACAGGCCGATTACAGCTTTACTTTCAAAAGAGCTTTGATTGATCTTTTTTGATAGACCTGAAATAAATTAAACTAGATTGACTCACTTGAGAATGGACCATAATCCCTTAGTCAGATCCCGGAGAACTCAAACCAAACCAGCTGTTAATTTAGGCTTTATGAGATAAAGCATGAGAAATCCAACCTGATGTACCCCAGAGCAACGGCTTACATCATCTCTGTGAGCAATCAACTTACTGCTTCTTTTAGGAACTAATCAGGGCTTTTTAGCATGTGAGTGCCAAACTTGCTTTTTGAGCTGGAAAGGCTGCAGGGACAATGGGGGAGAAAAAGTGGAGGACAAGAGGGTTTTACAGCTTTGGCTACAAAACTGTTGACCTATTTCCTTAAGAAACATATTGCACAGTCTACACACACACACACACACACACACACACACACACACACACACACAAAACCTTTGGGGGGTGAGGGGAACCACTTATAATAACTAACAATTGCTGGATCTAAATCAGAAATAAACTGCCAAATCAACATGTGAAATAAAAGGAATGTCCATCAATATAAGAGGGAGAAGATACCTGTACGCAAAAAGAGAAAATAAGGTGGGGGGAAAACAGCCACCCAACCAGATGTTAGTAGGGTGGTGTCACTGGAGAAATGGAAGAGAAATTGAAGTTAATGTTGTTGGGGTTTCGAAGACAGCACGGTCATTTCCTCCTGGCTGTCATTTACTATAGCAATCCTTTGTCTTGTAATGCAGCCTCACATCCTCAATCATGGAGTTGTCCTAGCACTAACAGAGTTTAGTACAAACTACAGATTAATTTTATAATCACCCCCAGCTAAAAAAGAAGCTGGCAGCATAAATCACGAAAACTGCTCTCCCAACCTAACAATAACCTAATTTCTCCTTTCAGATGAGTATTTTCTGGTTAATTCTATACCAACACCAGCCTGATGGATTTTTAAAACATTTTCAGACCTATCTTCTGCCCTTAAAAATGAAACTTCACTGGCAAGTTAGTCCAAAACAATGATGTTTAATAGAACACACCGTTTACTGAACGTAAGGGGATCAGAACTGAAATCCAATTTAAGGAATAACGGGGCTTTCAGGCTGTTTGCTCAACGATGAAAAAAGACAGGATTGTTGTCTCTGGAATGAGGCCAGCAGAAACTGATCCTTGTAGTAATATTTTATTTTATATATAAATAAAATATAAAACTGGCAAAGGGCAAGGGAGAAGAAAGACCACTATAAGAAATATGAGTTAAAAATCTGATTAGCAAGTGTGCTGTGATCATGCGTTAGAATTGGTCCGAAGGGGATTTTGGTGCGTGTTTGCTTTTTAAAAATCTGTCAATATCAAAATGACAGAGCAGAACAAAGTTCATTTCATAGTCATGTGTACTTCACATCTTTGCATAGTTGCATAAGAGACTGTTCAATAAGAGAAAAGGCTTAATGGAGAAATCAACTAGAGCAAAGGGTTTATGACTAGCAGTTGCGTGGTATCAGAAGCTAATGCATCCAGGCAACTGTTACAATCAATGTTCCCTCTAATTTTTGACACGCCATGTGCACAAAAAATTTCTTCTGTGCAAATTTTTATGCACGTGGTGTTTTGCGCGCGCACACCTTAGAGGGAACAGTGGTTACAATAGGTTCCCCCAAAACCAAATGCTCACTAAACCCCTTTTAATAATGCCCCCACGAATGACACAGCAATTTACTCCCAAGAGATGACGGAGTGTCCTGCCAAGTATTGATGGAAGGGAGGACAATGAAATTGCTAGATTAAATAAATAAGTGACTCTCATGGAGAGCCCACATCCCTGACGACTCTTTCGGTAGGGAATACTCCAAGTCCTCTTAGTGGCATTTGAAGCTTCAGTGTCTTATGGCAGCTTTGGAGAGCACTGACAAATGTTGTAAATACTTGGGTTCTTCAACAAATAAAGCCAGCTGAAAGACTGTTGGATATTATTCTTTGTTGAAAAAAACACTAAAGATGTAATCCCACACTAATCTATTGTTTACACCAGTAAAAGCAAAATGTGCATTTACCAAAGTCCGCAGAGCTAGAGTCCATTGATTAGGACTGTTTTCCAGCTGCTCAGATTACAAGAGAGGTCTTTTCATTTAGGCCTCTGGGTACACAAGTGAAGACAAGCAAGAGTTTTCTTAAGAGCTGTAATGGCGCTTAAATTTACATTTCTGCAAATAGAGAAGGTCTTGCCTCAGTTTACCATTAAAACAGGTTACATACTGCAAGACTACAATAAGCTTATAGACTATGTTACCAAACACAACTGCCAAGGAAACTGTCTCACCCCGTGTAACATATTCCTTGAGGGTTTTATTTATTATTATTTATTTAATAGAAGACAATACACTTGTCGTAGACGACTACCCAAAAAGACGGACAAAAAACCCAGAGGTGACCTATCAAGGAAGGGCAGAATTTTAGTTAGCAGGCCCAATTCTCCTTCATATCAATGTAAATAATTTCAATGCAGTCAATGGACTTACACCAATGTAAAAGAGGTGTAAAGGAGAAATCAGGCCCCATATATTTAAAGGCACTTTGGGTCCATTTCCAAAATAATAAGGGTGGTCTCTTCTGCACGTTTTTACCACATAGCTATTTCACCTAGTAAAATGAGTTCAGCCAAGTGTTTGGAAGTCAATATACAATTAAATGGTATTGCCTTATGATTACCGATGTGGTACACCCTGCAAATTTATGTACACTCTGTTAACTTCTTATTCATTGAATCTTGTCAAAAAGTTCCCACTTTCAACAAATTCTCCTCTAGTTCTTTCCATCTGAAAGGATCAGAGCTCTTCACATGCATTAATGCATTAAGTCTCACAACATCCAGAAGTATTATCATCCCTATTTTATTGATTGGGAAAATGAGACCAAAAAAAGTTAAGTGACTTGGCCAATAAAACACAGGAAGACAGTAGTAGAATTACATACCAAAACCAGGTCTTCTGTCTCCCAAGCCTGTGTTTAACCCCTAATTCTTCCTCCATTCTTTTATAATAAATCTTATTATTAATTTAAACTCATAGCCCAATTTAAATAAGTTAGACAGCCAGTGAATTTGAAGTATTAGAATAAGGGTGGTTCAGCCAGATACAAAATAAAACAAATCAAGCTTCGGAGGGAAACGAAAATGATTAGTGGGCTGGGGCACATGACCTACGAGGAGAGGCTGAGAGAACTGGGGTTATTTAGTCTGCAGAAAAGAAGAGTGAGGGGGGATTTGATAGCAGCCTTCAACCACCTGAAGGGAGGTTCTCAGTGGTGGCAGATGACTGAACAAGAAGCAATGGTCTCAAATTGCAGTGAGGGAGATCAAGGTTGGATATTCAGAAACACTATTTCACTAGGAGGGTGGTGAAGCGCTGGAATGGGTTACCTAGGGAGGTGATGGAATCTCAGTCCTTAGGTGTTTTTAAGGCCCGGCTTGACAAAGCCTTGGCTGGGGTGATTTAGTTGGGGTTGGTCCTGCTTTGAGCAGGGGGTTGGACTAGATGACCTCCTGAGGTCTCTTCCAACCCTAATAGTCTATGATTCTAAGCCAATAAAGCGAATTATGCATTGTAGCTTTCCACACAGTGAAATAAAACACAGTGAATGAAGCAAACGCTTAATGGGAAACAATAACTGACAACCCAGATAGCAGAGAGCATAAGAGAAGGTGCTGCATTCTACTTCCTAAATTTCATATAAATCCTCTCTCTCCCTCCATCCACAAAGATATTCCCTCCAGCACCTGTGAGCCTCATACATCAGTATAACCACCATGAAGACTCAAGAGACTTTACAACATTGCTACAGACCTAAACAATGCCCTCTGCATGCTGACTAAAGTGGTGTAGAAAACGTTCATAACAAAGTCCAAACCTTGGGCCAGACTCACAAACTGAGTCTGGCTTTGAGCAAGCCTCGGCCAGTTTTTGACTATGGACAGAAACCGTATTAATTTCTTTGGTTTCATCCCAAAGTGGGGCAGATTTGCTTGAATTTGGTGATTTAAAGTAAAACACAGGACATAAGAGTTCACGGCTCTACTCGTCACATCCTAGAAACCAGAGATGGAAAAAGACTCAGTCATCTCCTTGTCCCATACCAGCTGGTACACACAATGTATTTTACAGCATTTTGTCCAGTTTTGTTTTATTTTTTCTAAGTGTAGCAAAGAGGCATGACCTCCCGCGGATGTGGAGGGAACGCCACAAGCCGCCTGATGGGTAGAGCCAGGACCACGCCCTGCATGAGGGTTGCAGAGGGACACAACCGGAAGCGGAAGTATAAAAAGCTGATCCAGTACCTTAGTTGGGAGGGAGCTGCCAAAGAAAACAGCTGCTCCCTGAGTGGGACCCGCCAAGGAGAACCACTGCTGCCCCGGGGACCAGCCTGAGCTTCCAGAGAGCCCTGACACTGCCAACACTGAGGACCTGCTACCACTACCCTTGGCGGTGTATCCAGGGAAACTGAGGACAACCCCTGGACACAGGTACACCCGAGGGGGAGAGTGGGAAGCAGCCCAGGGAAACCAGACAACAGTATGGTTGAGCACAAGCCTAAAACAAGGTCAGCATGTTGCAGGCGGATCCCCGCTGAGCCAGTGGCGGACCACTCCGCTACTGTTAGGGCCATGGCCTGTGGTGACAGTACTCCCCCTCCTTCGGCCAGGAGGTCTGCGTTCCTCAGTAACTCCCACCTGAGCCCCAGAGACTGCACGTGGTGCTCACCCCTACCTGAGCCTCAGAGACTGAGAACCGCTAACTCCCCCGCTTTTCCCTTTGCTTGGAGAAGGCTCCAAACTGTAAGCAGGCATGGACTCCCTCAGACAGGGACGCAGAGGGAGAGCCCCACCAGCCTGCCCTGAGCAATGGGGCTAGGCCACTTGCGTTGAGAGAATAACATTTGTCAAAAATGCTTAGCGATTCAAAGATGGAAGGGGCTATAAGCAAGTTTATATTTTCTACAGAGAATTTTGTGTTATATCTACAAATGTGGTAGGTGATAAAACATTTACACTATACTATCAAGAGTTTAAGATGGTCACATTACTCGCCACCGGCAAAGGCAGAGCAAGATATGTCAGTGATTCTAAAAACGGTGTTGGTAAAACCTTTACACTTCTCCTCACATTCATTATTAGTGGTACTACAGCAGAGCCTAGAGGCGCCAACCAGGATCAGAGTCCCATTGTGCAAGGTGCTGTACAAAACACAGAATAAGACAGATCCTGCTCTGAAGACCTAAATAGACAAGACAGAGGACGGGCATAATCTGACCAAGATCAGTGGAAGACCCAGAAACAGAACTCTCAGTCCAGTGCCACACGCTGCCTCTCTGATTGTGTATTTTGTTTTTGCTACATGTTGCAGAAAAAGCATTTTAAGATTATTTTGGCAAGTTATTAAAGTTTCCAGTGGGACTTCTTCCAATCCCTCCTAATACAAGCCACGTTCCAGTTACCATGCATCCCACTGGGCAAGGATCAAAGGTGTTACACAAACATTAACAACATAAAATAGCTCTTCTGCACATTAATGCAGGGCATTTTAGAGTCCGATATCTCAAGACCTTCCAAAGCTAGAATTCAGTGAAGTGTGTTCCTTTGGAATGGTGGGTATCTCCCTTCCCAGTGGAATAAAGCACCTATTTCTAGCCCTCCACAGCTATGAAACTTCAGGCTTTCAAAGCTGAGACATTTTAAGCTATAGAAAAGACATAACTGGCCCAGGAGTGAAACTTGCTCATCCTGGACTTGTGGCAAGGGCAATATTTGGGGACACTGTCACACTTGAAGGGAGATGGCAGCAGTATTTCCCGAGCAGATTTATTTTTAAAATGGTGGTTGTCTGAAGCAGCTGAGAGGTTTGGAATGCTAGCATCCAAGAGAGTGGATTAGTGAGCCGATGACGTGGGTCATAGGTCTGTGATTAATTAATATATCACATAGGTCTGCAATTTATAACATGCATATGTATATATAAAGCAAAACATCTCACCACTAATCACAAAATAGCATTAAGTGAACCACCTTCTGTGGCAAACTAGAGAAGTGGGGTGGATGTTATACACTTAATAATTGGGACAAACCATTTAAGGTGTTTATTATGCCTATAAACTATGCTCCCACATTACTGAAAGCAACATTACAACCCAAGCAGCCTTGTTCCCCAAGGAGTGGGGAGAGCTGTGAAATGAAAATAAAGTCTTCAAGTAACAGAGTTTCTTGCTAACAAAAGAAACAGGCATGTAGCAAAATAGTGTAACTGACAACACATTCCTCTTCTCGCTGCCACTAATTTCATGCCCATCAATACGTTGAATGATTCCATGGCTCGTTTTCTCTGTAGTCTTGTTTTCCCTCCCCAGGGAGATAAATTATGTCATATTATAGCCTCTTCCACTCCGACCCCTGAACACAGGCCACCTGGATCATACCAGCTTGTTGCAAGGCAGAATTTGGTCCATTTCTGAAAACAAGACTAAATTTAATTTCACGCTGAAATTTAAAAAAAACAAAACAAAAAACAAAAAAAAAACACTTTCCGAGTTCAAGATGTTTAATGAGAATATTAACGTTTCAAGAAGTTGTGTCAATAAAATAAAGCTAACAATGAATGGCAGAAATAAGGAAACATTTAAGGTGACATTTTTTTCTCTTGTATATGGAGGTTACAATGGTATCTGAGCTTTCATTGATGCATCCAATGAAGTGAGCTGTAGCTCACGAAAGCTTATGCTCTAATAAATTTGTTAGTCTCTAAAATGCCACAAGTACTCCTTTCCACATGCTTAAAGTTAGCCAAGTGTTTAAATACTAGGGCCTTACAGAGATCTATTGGGACATTCCATCCATACTATTGTCAAGGATAGGTTTTTTTACCCTACAGTTATTCCCAGATGCTTCTGTCCTAGAATATTTTAACATTTTACGAGTGATGGGCTTCCATTATTTTCCTTGAGAGATTATTGCATTTAAATTTTCAACTCACTTTACAAAGAGGCATGAGGTACAAATAAGCAACAAAATTAAGAGCTGTAACCTCCTGTATTTGGTTTTGCCAATAAAACCACAAACCAAGAACACAACCGGAATCTAGACTAAAGAGCGCAAATGTTGAGATAAAAAGCCACTGTCGCTGTAAACAACGATAACTGAACCACTAAAGGAGAAATCAAAATCATACATACTTTGCATGTGGTTTTTGACAGCAAACCAATTTCGCTGGTTCCCCTCCACACACACAAACCATAGCATTTTGCGTAATTCTTGAAGAAAAAACAATACAACAGATACTTTAATCACTACATCTAACCACAAAGAAGTGTATATATAAAGTGCTTTAACATGTAATTAAATGCAAAAAATATCTATGCAATATTAAATGCTGCACAGTTTACAATTGCCAAAAAAGAAAGTTCCCAACACAATCCTAACTTGGCAGCGTTACACATCTGATACATTTTGATGCACGTTTTTACAGCAAACGTATTCATTTCTCTGGAAAAAACAGAGAGAAAAATACCACGCATGAACCACTTTTGCATTTTTTAAATTAAGATGAAAGAAAAAGATACCATCAAAATTCCCCCACTTAAGCTTTGAAGTTAGCACCTCCCTGAGGTGAATTCCCACTCTTCTTTTTGCAGTGGTTTGGCAATAGACAGTGCTATGCAAGGCAGTTTAACAGGGCATCAGCACGTCTGTTTAGAGTGAGACGCCTTTAAATAAAAACAAAATACTGAAATTATACTGCCTGGGCAGATCCCTGGAGTAACTTGAAGGATCATGGCCTACGGAATTAAGATTTGACTAGGCTCTGGTAAAAATTTGAGCAAATGCCTATGGTACGTGCTCATAAACGATTTTCCAGTTCAAAATTTCAAATTTCTTTTATTTTTTTCCCCTGCAAATCAAGCAACACCACAAGTCTCAATTGCAAAAAATCCTTGAATTCCCCCCACCATTAAGAATGAGGAAAACTTATGTTCTATCCACTACCCTAGCCTTTGTGAGAAAATACCCTCTAGACTTTATAAAATATATATATATATATGACCGTTTGAACAAAATTGTATAATTGCACCCAGGAAGAAACACAGCATGGAAAATTTCAGCCTAAATGGTGGATATTCCAGAAGGTTAGGAGGATGTGAAAAGAAGACATCATGATTAAAACTGTGTTATAATCTTAACTATAGTAGGTAGAATCATCATTTGCTGGGACAGAAAAGAAAAATTAAAAATCAAATCTGAAGTTGCCATCTAGTCAGACAGATGATATAATCTGAAACACATGAAGTTACCGGTCAGATTCTGCATTTGTAAGGAAAGTAGAATGGTTTTAAGTAAGAAGAATATTGCTTTTAGGAAAATTCTCCTTATTTAATTAATCCAATATAATTTTGTAATTCTAACTCTGGGATGTCAACACACTTTACTGATGTTTAAGAAGTTTAGCTACACACACTCACTTGAAGAAGGGTAAGTATCGTTTTCCCCCATTTTATTGTTGGGAAAATTGAAGTTCAGAAAAGTTAAGTAACTTGCTCAAAGATCACACAGTAAGTCTGTGGCAACCAGTTGGCAGTAGGCCAACCAGTTGGCAATTTTGACTCAGGCCTGATGACTTGACCCTCCTTTCTCCCATTTTAAGTCAGTATATTCTGTCTAAGCAACTTCTCAATTAAAGGTTTTTCTAAAGGCGTAATCACTGGATGTACTACATTCTTGTAACACACATACTTGAGAGCATCCATACTCTCCAACTTAATAAGATGGAGTCTTTTGTCAACATCTGGAGTCCAGTAGATAGTTACCTTATTAAATAAACAGTGACTTTTTAATTAAGTATAAACACATGTCCCAATGTAGCACATGAACACATTTGTACATTGGAGGGCCTTTTCTTTATTAATTTTTTGTATATGTTTTGTTAAAAACTTTTTTTTTAATAAGGCATTATTAAGCAATTCCAAAAGCATAGCAGCTGGCAGGCCTATTTTATGAGAAAGTGAAAGGGAAAATTTAAAAAAAAAAAAGCAATCCAAACACATTCTGAAAGGCAGACATTGTAGGAGATGAAGTTACCAGCAGGAAACGCAGTTGCTAAGTCTGACTATTTCGTTATTCTCAGAACAGGTTTTAGAAGAGGAAGAGGAAGTGTTGACAAAGAAAAAGTAGCTACCATGGAGTCCTAAGAGTTTTAGATGCCACTCCTGATCCCAAATGGGAGAGACAGGGGGAATTTTGACTGGAAAATGCATGTTGGGAAAAATCACCTGGGTCTTTAACATTTTAATTTTATTTTTTATTCTATTTTAAGTTTTGCTATAAGGCTCTCTGCCCTACTAGTTATAATACCACATAAAATGTGCTCATTTGAAGATCAATGCATTTTATATATCATTTTAAGATATATATCTATATATAATATACCTATATATTCACACACACACACACACACACACACACACACACCCACCTAGTGTAAGGGTTTGACGATACACAAAAGTTGTCTCTCTTTTAATTCTACTAATACAGTTCAGTGGAATAACGCCCTTCGTGTGGAACACAGTTATATCATTATAAAAGCTGTAGAGCGTATCCACATACAGTATGGGAAATAAGATATGCCAGTATAAAGCTTCTTTATACTGGTATAACTCTGTCCCTACTACGGTTGTACCGGTATAACGACATTGGTTAAAAAAAAAAACCACACACCCCTAACTGAAGTTGTTATATACGTACCAATTGTGTGTATAGACCAGGCCTTCCCAAATACCCAAACCAAGCTCTTCTTGTACCAGTTCAAACTCCCAACCAGAACCTCACCCCAGATAAGCCTTGCAACATCCCCTGAAGGTCTACGTGGCTTCACTGGGTACATCTACCTCAGTAAAAAAGCCCGAGTCCCAAGTCTCAGAGCCCAGGTCAACTGACTTGGACTCCTGCGGCTTGGGCTGCAAGGCTCAAAATTGCAGTGTAGACCTTTGGGCTCAGGCTGGAGGCCAAGCTCTAAGGCCCCGAGTGGGGAGGACTTCAGGGCCTGGGTGCCAGCCCAAGCCCTGACGTCTACACTGCAACTTTTAGCCCCACAGGCCAAGACAGTTGACCCAGCCTGCCACAGTTCTTTTATTGCAGCGAGGATGTACCTACTCAGACCAGGATGAAAGAGCAAGCACTATTTACCTTCTTGAAATATGAACAGTTTTCTTTTTGACTGTTACACACACTAAAGCCTTATCCATACCGGGTCTCAAGCGCAGTTAAGGAACTGTGTTTCAACTGTGTTTACGAACATAGATTAGAACACAGGTTTTTAAAATCCTGCGTCAGACATGGTTTGACTTGATTAACACCAGCCCAAAATTAGTATGAACCCGTGCTGTGGATGGGACCCAAATGCAAGTGCTGACCACCTCTTCTCCCACTAAAATAAACCAATTTACCATTGTTTGCATTCCTATTACTACTGACATATATATTTATGAGCACGGGAAATCACTCTACTGATGTTACAGCCATGTACACAGTGCATTAGATAATACCCAGGAACTCAGCTAACCCAGCTTTACAGAGAAACTGCTTGCTACTCATTATCTCCAGCTCGAGTGTCATCCATAAACATGAAAAACTACAGGGACTTCCTGACCACAAAACGGTGCATCCAGTCTTGATGAGTCTTGTGGACCAAACCCCCAAATTGAGATGAGACTGTGGTAGCATACATGTAGGCAGACAAAGGAATCCTTTCCATCTGTGGCCAACATGCTAACAGGAGACATATGACTAGAATGGAGGCCATGATGGTGAAGATTTTGGTGTGTGTCCATGAGTGTGCGCACAAGAAAGGAGAACCAATTACAAAAGGATAAAAAATGAATCAACCTTAATTTATTTTTTTTTAAAAGGCTGATAGGAAAGCCTCAAACTTTTGGACAGACCAAAAGATAGTTTTGTAAACACTATAATGACAGGTGTATTTGGGCTAATTTTATCCAAAGTTCAGGCATGTTAGAATTTTGCTGGTTCATATCAACTATTCCAGTTCTGGCCCAGCAGGTCTATCTTGCCATAGCAATTTCTTTTTGAGATTGTAGGCTTGTCGGGGCAAGGACTGAGTCTTCATCTGTATTTGTCCATTGCCTAGCACATTTTGGGCATTTTACCAGTAAATAATAAACAGCAGCATGGAGGGCCATTACTGTACAATAACAGTGTTCTCTGGAGTTCGTCAGCCCCTTGCCATAGAACGCTGCATTCTGTTTTTGTATTGAATAAGGGCAGCCTAAATGGAGAGGTTCTGGCTGAACAATTAAACACATACTAACACAGTCCATGAACTGAGTGTTTCCTTAGAGCTACATTCCATTAGGGGGAAAAAAAAGTTGGGGCTGAAGATCTCAAAGTTCCTAGGTTCTGTTCTGCCCCCTCCCCCCCCCCCAAAATAAATCCCTTGGCAACATTTTTTCCCCCAAACTTACTGCAACAGAGTCAGTGAAAACCATAACAAATAGTGGTTAAAAAAATATTTCCTTCTCCATTTGAGAGATCAGTAGTTTTAAGAAAAGCACTACACCTCTCTTTCTGCTCCATATGTTTCTCTTATTGGTTCATTTACACTGTGCTGTTCTCATAATAACAGTTAGTACATCTTTTTGTCATTTTACCCTTCCACAGCCATTAGTGTTAGCCAGTGAGACGGTACAGCACTCCTCTGCCATCCTGGCTGAGCACTGCATCTCTTTCCCCGGCTGTTCCCCTTTTGACTAATGTTTGCCAACACTCATACATCATTCCCAAATTGGTCCAAATGAATTAAACACAGCTCTGCTTAACATTACGAGATTTAAATGGATTTTCTCTCTACAGGTCTGCCCCATAATTGGGTTTATCCATCTTGTTGAAGTACAGTTTACACTTGCTAACATCACGCCAATTCAACCTACATTTTCTGCTCCAGTGGCAGGAGCGAAGCAGATTTGTCATCGGATCATAACAGGTAATTCAAACAACAATTAGTTTGATGACGGCCCGTATGTCAATGTCTGGTCCCAGTCAGCACGGCTCACACCCGGTGCTCTCTGTTCACTAAGATGAATTGTGCTTACAATTCTTCAATTTCAGTCATCAACAATACTTTCTGAAAAAGCTTAAACTCTATTGACACAAAACTGTCCTGTCCTCTAGCAAGAGGCCAGCAAATATTCCTGTAAAAGGAGCCTATAGGCAGACACATGCATGGCATAAAACATTCTTGCATTTGGATGCATTGACACTAACAACAAATAGTTCAAGGATTGTGTCTGCTCTTCTTTACCTCAGTGCAACTGAAACTACTTAGTACTTACATAGCACCATTTATCCAAGAAGCTCAAAGTGAAACTTGAAAGACTACTCACAAAGCCCAACAGCCCTGCCAGGTAGGTAAGAATTATCCCCATTCTGCAGATGTAAACACTCAAGCAGACAGAGATTTTAAGTCTTAGAGTATCAGGGTTGGAAGGGACCTCAGGAGATCATCTAGTCCAACCCCCTGCTCAAAGCAGGACCAATCCCCAATTTTTGCCCCAGATCCCTAAGTGGCCCCCTCAAGGATTGAACTCACAACCCTGGGTTTAGCATGCCAATGCTCAAACCACTGAGCTATCCCTCCCCCCAGTCTTAAGTGTTCTAAAGTTGCCACTGATATTAGGTGCAAGAGGAGACACTGTGAGCCTGATTTTTCAGACCTGCTTACCTCTTCCAGACCTGCTGAGTTCAGAGCTGCAAGTGGTTAGTACCTCTGATCATGAGGCCCAAGGTATCTCAAGGTAGACACCCAAAAGCTGAGCCTCCCAGAATCAGTGGCCACTTTAGAAAATTACATATGGTAGAAGAGGCAGCCAGCAGCCCCAATTTCCAGTGGTATGTTCCAGTAGGCCATACCCATCAGCTTCAAAACATTTGTAGGCAGCTCACTGAAGTTTATAATTTTGAGACAATAAAACAGGAGGCTGGGGTATTATTTCTCCAATTACCTTTAAAAAGCATAGTTTGCCTTTCAAAATCTCTCTGGTCCTGTGAAAGAAGCTTTAAGAGTTACCCATCATAAGCAACGTGATTCTAATCCCACACCCAGAAATTGTATTGTTCATTTCCCTTCCTCCACACGAAGCCACAAGTTTATTTACTGATGAGGCATTTAGTGGTGTTTGACAAGAGTCATAAACCTTAGTTAATAATAAAGATTGCATCCTTAAATTCTTTTCTTTTTTAAGAAAAAAGAGGAGGAAAAATATTTTCTAACCTGGAGTCCCCCAAATCACACATTTTTTCACCATCCAGCAAAGGGATGTACATCAGTTACTGTCACTATCAGGAAAATCCAGCTTGCTGGCTTAAAATAAAGGGCACTTTTTCATACTGCTTCTGCAAGTTAACCATGTAAAAAATACAATTAAGGCAGAAATGTGGTTTAAAACTGAAATTTGCTTGATCTTGATAATACGGTATAAACAAGATTTCTCAGAGCCAAGTAAACAACACTATGAAAACCTTATCAGCCAGGGTCACTCTGGCTCTGGAAAGGGATGAAGAAGATTTGATTTTTTTTTTTAATTCTTCAAGTGACATATTTACCAACATACAGGATATCCCCTGTCCAAAAAAAAATGTGGGAAGGGGACACAAACAAACTACTGATGATCTGATGGACCAATTATAAACCTAGTGGATCCTGGAAAATTGAGACCTGCTCCCCCCATTGGTAACTTCATTTGTCTTGAATATGTAGGAAGTGATCATTACAGTGAGCAGAAAACTATATCCAAGGCAACATACAGGACAATTTAACTTTTCAAACATACTCTGCTTTGCCCCAGACCTATGTATTTTCCTTTAATTTTCACTTTAAATAACTTTTGCTATTTATTACTATACAGCACCATAACTGTACATAATGCCCAAACAGACAAATAAGAGATAAGGGGCCAGATACTCAGCTGGTATAAATCAACATTGACTTCTGTGAGGCTACCCCAATTCACATCTGGCTCAAGGAGTTTACAACCTAGATTAGTAATATTTAGCAATTATATATTCACTTTTCCATCATGCCTCTAAACTATTTCAATTGTAAACACTGGGAGCTGCCCTGAAGGTCCCTCCCCTCCAGCCCCTTCTGAAAATACCAGTTGGGCACTCATCCCACAAACCACACCTCCACTCCCACTCCTTTGAAGTGCACACACAACTGAGATCTCAGACAAATTGGGTGCAACCAAACACCAGCTCTGAAAAATCTCCAGTGGCATCAACCTCTACTTGAGCTCATCGTCCAGCTATTTGCACCTGTCCAAGCTTTTGAAAATTTTGCCCTAAACAACTTTCCCCTAGGGTATGTCTTCACTACCCGCCGATTGATCTATCGGGGATCGATTTATTCCGTCTCGTCTAGATGCAATAAATCAATCCCCGAATCGACGCCTTTACTCCACCTCGGCAGGAGAAGTAAGCAGAGTCGACGGGGGAGCCGCCGGGGTCGACTCGCCACCGTGAAAACGGCCAGGTAACTCGAACTAAGATACTTTGACTTCAGCTATGCGAATAGAGTAGCTGAAGTTGCATATCTTAGTACAAATCTGCCCCCAGTGTAGCCCAGGCCCTAGTGTCTCTTGACTCTCAATTGCCCTGCACACTAGGCCATGCAGCCCCTTAGAACTCAGTATTATATAAGGAAAGATGACAAGAGACCTAAGACCCAATCTTGTAACCATTACTCATATGAGACGCCCCACTGAAGTCTATGGAACTATTTGCACGGTTAAGTGTTGCAGGAGTGGATCTGTACCACTTTATAAGGTGAGAAAGTTGCCCGTATTGATACTAGACCCATCAGTTTAATTTCCTTTGAAAATTCTTAAACATTTGCTTAATTTCTGCTAATACGGTGACAGAATGAGGGTCAGGATTCATAAAGGGGCTGGGGGGAAGGGCATGGGTCACTGTTTGAAAGTGTAATAATGACTTTTTGGTTTGGTAATGTCTTTTATTGGTCCTGACACCTAACCGCATGAGGATTTTAACTCTTCCAGCCAGTCACTGACAGCCAGGAAATGCCCTCCCTCTCAGTCACCATTTAAAGTAATAAGTATTTATTTATAAGTTGCATGAAGCCTGGTTGCCTAACAACATGAGGCTGAACACTGGAGAAAAATAATGGCAACAAAGCCTAATAATCATAACGCTACACAAGGAAGAAACAGCACCAGCATTCCATAAAATCTGAAAAAAACAGTGGGAAAGTTTTTCAATCTGGCCAAAAAGAAAACCTCAGATCTGCTTTGCTTTATAGGCAACTCCCTCAACAGAGGCATCCCCTGCTCTTGAAATTATATCCTGGTATTGGCACAACTCCAGGGATGGGACATAGGTGTCAGGCTGACATTCTGGCACACACAGGAAGCCAGTGTTGATGATGGTTTGCCACAGGCTGGGCAGAACACAGCAGAGTTTATGCAATGAGCAGGAGCTGATATAGGAGACTGATAAGTGTGGACTTCCCCCCCCCCCCGACACACACACATTTAATAAGTCTCAGATGTCCCCAATAACCAGTGTAAAGCCTTGAGGCCAAGTAGAACAACACATCCTTGGTAACTGAGTACGTCCTGGGAGCTCCATCATATCTATAGATCAGACCCTAGAAGCCAATTAAGCAAAAGTTGTTCTAGTCCAGTCTGTTGCAGTGCTCTCTCTCCCTGCTCTTCATTAACAGACTATATGGATAGACATCTGGCTCCTAACTTCATTGGCTTATAAAACTCCCTGCTTAGGGTATATGCCATGGTAGATCATGCAAATGCTTTGGGTCTGAAAATAGACAAAGTGAGACCTATCACAAAGCTGTGGACTACTACCGTGCAGACATCAGCATCATACACTGAGTTTTGGTCTGGCTACACTCAGAGGGTATGGAAAGGAAGTTTTCTTCAAAGGGGTACAGGGAAGAATTTACCACATCACTCTCAAGAGACCCAAAAGTTTCCAGGCCATCCTATCCACGTCCATATAACAACTTTCCTTCTTGATACAGAAGGCCAAACAGGGCTCCCATTGGAGACTATCAAATGTTACTCATAAAATATCTGGTAGAGGGATTGCTACAAAGCCACACATAGTACCTCCTCACTAACATGGTCAAGCTAACTGCCTCTGTCCAAAGAACTGAACAATCGGATTTGGGAATCTCATCTAGATTTCTTCCAGTAGAGTGAAGAACGTAAGAGGTGGCATCTTGGCCCCATTTAAGTCAATAGCAAAACTCCTACTGGCTTCAATGAGACCAGGATTTCACCCAAGGCCACACCAAAATTGCCCTGGGAGAAGATAATTTGTCTCACTGCTTAAATGAGATGCCAAAAATTTAGCAGAGCATCCATAATCACTCTTAAATGTCCTTCTTTATTACCTAAGCACAAAGGTTTTATCATTTATTTCTCAAGTAAATGGTGCTTAAGTTGAGCAGGCAAGTGGATTGTTACTGTATGTTGATTAGCCAATATAAATACATTTAAAAGGCTGTCAGGCTACAAACAAGTACTACCAAGCTGTCCAGCCTCCTTTCTCATCTGCCAAATGAAGTGTTCATTTGGACAGAAAGCTGAACTTTCTTTCCATCTGCTCTAGGAGAGTAATTCAGCATATCTATAAACCACTCCAAGATACTTTTACACAATGGAATTTCTAAGGCTACTTATAAAATTAATAGGAACAGTCTTATTAAACCTTCTTATTTGGATTCAGAAAATAAATAAATTAAACAAAAAAGGAAGCGAGGACTAAAGTACATTGCGACAATATGAGCTGTACAGAATATTCCAAAGGTGACTTATTTTCTCCTTCCCACACGTACACACCCACATAAAGTCTCTGCTGAAATCAATGGCAAGACTCACAGATTACAACTGGAAGAGGATCACACCCTATCCAACCAGGTGGAGAGAGAGACTCAATACAGGACATGAAATATTTAATGGCACTGTTAAATGACTGTATTTATGCCACATAGTCATGATAACAACGGAATAAAGTTCATTTATTTCTGCAACAAACTAAAACTACATTTAGGCTGCACTTTTGGCCCACTGGCTTGAACTCTGCTCAATAATTCATTTTCTATCATCACCAAACCACTCAAGCAGGTTTCAAACAGCCATCATTTGCTGTCCTTTTTTTTTTTTCTTTGTTTAAATCTTCTACAAAAGGTGTTTCCTTCTCCCCCACAACTGTGGGTCATGTAAAGCAAGGATTTAATTAGTTTACATTACTAAATTAGTTTAGATTACATTAGTTATAGTCACTCCTGGAGCAGTGAGAATTTTAATGTCTGATGAGCTAAGAGGGCTAGAAAAACAAGCTGTATCCTATCAGAGAGCTGGGATTCCGGACTTTCCAGTGATATGTACAGTATTGGTATCTAGCTGTCGCGTTTTGCAATATGTTGCATCTTCAAAGTGCAATGCCCTGATATCTGGGAAAGCTAAGTTTAAAATATATATTCTAATATGGCTCTCACACTCTCCTCTACATGGTACCAAAAGCAGCTTGATTTTATAGATGGCAAGCAACAAAAAAATATTGCCAGGACCAATAAAAGTTTTGGGTTTGTTTGTTTGTTTGTTTTAAACTTACTAAGTGTGGTATAAAACTAGGTCACAATCTGGAGGTGCTAAAAAAAAAAAATCTTACTGGCTCTCATTTAGTATGATCTGCACAGACTCACTGGTGAATTCGTCTCTTGTAAATAACATGGCGAGCCGAAACTCATGCCAGTAAAACCTTTATACCACCGGATGGTCTATATTTATCTGTGGATGGATCCATTAAAATCCTTTCTTGGTTTGTTATTCTTCTGAATCATCTGTAGGTTAAAGCAACAAAAGGAAGAGGGAGGGAAAAAGAAAAAGGGGAAAAAAACACTACTACCAATCATACGTTTTTCAACAGGACATTTAGATTGTTTATAAAATGTGGAGAGTGGAAATTCATGCTTACTTTAACAAGATTTGGCACATCCACTCTGCTTTTTATCATTTCCAAATTGAAAGTAAGGCAGCCAGGACATCAGAAAGACAAATACAGAAAGCGATGTTGTGTCACACTTTTATAGAAGGCTCGAATACATCTATAGAATCTTTCTGACGACACTCACATAAACATTAGTCTCGGGCTGCGTAGAGAAGATTATAAAAGAGAGGGGAAGCTTCACATGTGATGTTCAGTGTCATGCTACCAAGGGTTATTTTGGGATACAGCTTAGGAGGACAGCAGGGGGTAAAGACTGATTAGATTACCTCAGATGATATTTAAAATAGCATAGGCCCTCAAAAAGAAAAGGAGTACTTGTGGCACCTTAGAGACTAACAAATTTATTTGAGCATAAGCTTTCGTGAGCTACAGCTCACTCCCTCACACTCCCCAAGATCCTTGTACAAAAAGTCCCTTTGACAAGTGGATTGGACTCAGCCTGTATTAAAAAAGGGGGGAAGTGGGGAGGAAGGAGCTGCCACTTCTGTAGTGGCATCTTGCTAAGAGCAGGATCCAGAATCTGTTCTTGGGGTGGAGTCACAGTGCATGGACATCACCTCATTTGCGCAAGGGATATAACGAGCAATAGGGGCAGCATGACCGTTAGCATGGAGCCTCTTTGTGCTTAGCATCTGTATGGACAGTTGTGCTCTCCCGTAGCTCCCTGAGATCCACACTGTTCCCCAATGGCTGAACCTAATGCTTCTTTTAAGAGGGGTGGAGGATGGTGGGAAACTACGCTATGGGAGAACATTCTCTGCCCTCAAGCAGGATTTTCCATGTGAGTAGTTGTTCCCTTCCTCCCTACACACACTACTGCCTAGCGTGGTGACCAGAAATCTGAGCACACAAAATGCTTAGGGAAAGATGGCATACAGGTATTCCATAGGTGGTCTTTTACAGGCAAGCCATAAATAGTCCTCTGTCAAAGCAGGACTAAAGCCAGCAAGCACCAAGCCACAATTAGCTACTTATGTGCATCAAACAACATACAAGTTTTAGGAGAATATTATAATCTTTAAAAAACGTTCCACCTTATTTTTGTCACCCTTTGATGATAAAGCTAGGTTACAGGTGGAGGACATTCGGCTTTGCTGGACTACACTCTAACATATCAGGGATTCAGACGGAATCAATAATGAAAGCATTCTGGTTTTGTGTATCTAACAAAAGTCTCTGTTTGCCCACATGGGCACCAAGCCTTAGCAAACAATAGCTGAGAGAACAATGCTACCTGTTTATGGAGGAATATTAATGGTTTTAAATTTCTGAGCACTGTGCTTTGTAAAAAGAAAAGGAGTACTTGTAGCACCTTAGAGACTAACAAATTTATTTGAGCATAAGCTTTCGTGAGCTACAGCTCACTTCATCGGATGCATTCAGTGGAAAATACAGTGGGGAGATTTATATACACAGAGAACATGAAACAATGGGTGTTACCATACACACTGTAACAAGAGTGATCAGGTAAGGTGAGCTATTACCAGCGGGGGGGGGGGGGGGGAAGGGACCTTTTGTAGTGATAATCAAG
Source organism: Dermochelys coriacea (assembly GCF_009764565.3). Lineage (NCBI taxonomy): Eukaryota > Metazoa > Chordata > Testudines > Dermochelyidae > Dermochelys > Dermochelys coriacea. Next base: position 115,791,973 of record NC_050074.1, read on the forward strand.
GTGGGCCATTTCCAGCAGTTGACAAGAACTTCTGAGGAACAGTGGGGGGGAGGGGGGAAGGAGGGAGAAATAAACATGGGGAAATAGTTTTACCTTGTGTAATGACACATCCATTCACAGTCTTTATTCAAGCCTAAGTTAATTGTATCCAGTTTGCAAATTAATTCCAATTCAGCAGTCTCTCGTTGGAGTCTGGTTTTGAAGTTTTTTTGTTGAAGAATTGCCACTTTTAGGTCTGTAATCGATTGACCAAAGAGATTGAAGTGTTCTCAGACTGGTTTTTGAATGCTAAATTTTTGACGTCTGATTTGTGTCCATTTATTCTTTTACGTAGAGACTGTCCAATTTGGCCAATGTACATGGCAGAGGGGCATTGCTGGCACATGATGGCATATATCACATTTCCCCCCCGCTCAAATAAATTTGTTAGTCTCTAAGGTGCCACAAGTACTCCTTTTCTTTTTGCAGATACAGACTAACAGCTGCTACTCTGAAACATGTGTTTTGTAATGCACTCCATCCTCCTGCAAGAACCATCTTCAAATGGCCTGTTTAGTGCCAGGTGGTTCAATGGAAACCACTGAGTGTTGTCTATAAAAGGGGGTTCCACTTTAGCAGAGAATCGAAGGCAGAGGCAGACAAGTTCCCCAAAAGTACCTTAGCGAGCCATAATAAAATGATTATTCAGGCACTGGATTGCATCAGTGTCTTCTGTCACCAGTTCCACTGTAAAAATCAGTTATTGGGGTTTCCCATTAAACCTCTTCCAGCCTTTGCATCAGAACTCCAAGCCCCTCAAGCTCTGATAGACCCCAAGGGTTCACCAGTGTGGATCCTACAGTGAGTTTTGAAATACAAGGACTTTATTTTAATTTTTGCGTGAACAAAATTTGCAAAACATTTACTGAAGCACCTTTAAGGAGGCTCAATGTGAAAAATCTAAAGAACATTTTGAAAAATTGTGAACCAGACTATTAAAACAGAAAATATTTTATATACTTGTCACCATTTATGATGTTTGCCTTTTGCTTTCTTTTCCAGCAAACGAAATAAAAATCAGCTTCACTTCAGTTTAAATTCAACTCCCCTTTCAGGCTCTCAGTGCCACAAGATTTGGGTCACAAATACTGCAATGGGAGGGTTGTTTGTTTAAAGACCTCCATTTCCAGCACAACTTTAAAAAAAAAAAAAAAGCCATTTATGGAAACACTTCCATTGGTCTTAAAGTTTGGTGGGAAAATTAAACAACATTTAAATTTTGGACCAAATTTGAGTTTGCATAATCCCTTCATGTTGTAAAGGTCTTAAAATGTTCTTTTCCCTTTTTAAGATGCAATTTTTGCACTTAATTCCAAATTCCCACCTCCTTCCCCACCACCTCCTAGGGCCTAAATTTTGGCTTTTTCTACACTTCAGCACTACTAAAACACAGCTGCACTACACCCTTTTCGGTCCTGATCCTGAATTGGTATTAGCTAGCATGCAGGCAAGGCCATGGAAGATGGTATTCCATGCACTGGTTACCTGGTCCACTCAAGCAGCCCCACTGAAAATCAACCAGACTTCTCACACGCATAGTTATTTAACTGCTTGTTTGTGTGCTGGAACCTAATCAGATTTTGGGAAGGTTTACCAAGCATGCCAACAGCCATCTAAAAATATTAATTATGGATTGCTATATTAAACAAATGTGCGCTTGTGTTATATTGCACTATATGGCTATACTGCAAACACCACACTGCACCAGTGCAAAATGGGGATTGAAACCAGTGGGATTTACGGCAGTAATTTACCAATGTAAATCATAGTGTGGCAAGCCCAGTCTCACTGTGGGTGTACTGCACCAGTGTATTAATGTCAAGTAATAAATAAATAATAATAAATCCAAGTATAGACAGGACCTCAAGGTTGTAGCATAATGCAGTCCTTTTACCCACAAACCTGCCATTAGCTATAGCAGGAGATACACAGGAAAAGACAACTGTCCAATTGGGAAACAATACAGTAATTTACTCAGCCAACTGCATGTGCTAGAAACAAAACCATCCCAACAGTTTGCAATTTATTGTGGCAATCAATTCTGTTTAAAAGTGCTATTAAACATTTCTGCTTTCCACATGTCCCTACTATCTTCGGGGAGCTCTGTTTTTGGTGGCTAGTATAGTTCTTAAGACACTCGGTGGAGAAATATGCCCACAGTGCACCAAATTACTAGAGCTAGTCAAATATTGAGGGTGGAAAATGAACATTTAAAAAAAAATGAACATTTTTTCCAATTCCTAATGATTGCTGGATTGAAGAATGCTCCAACCTTTATTATTCACTATTAGCATTTAGGCAGATGGGTTTCACGTAAATGTTTGGAGGCTGGTTATTCTTCATGTGAATACCCATATTCACATGCAAACAGCGTAAGTGCAAAAACAAGGGGTCCACGTATCATTATCGTTAAAAAGTTTCAGTCACTTGACCAATACCATGCTACTTAGAGAGCAATCACTTATCACAAAGAAGAGCAAAGTGGGCACAAACAACCCACAGGCTGAAAGGGCATAAAGGCAGCAAATCGGTATAACAGCGTAACCAGCAACATTTGTTCTTGAACTGGAGAGGAGGAAGGGCTGAAGAGAACTGAAACTGACTGATGTTGTTGCAAAGAATAATTTGACCAGGTATTTATAATATAGCTCTTCACACTTCAGCCACAGACATCTTACGTAACGGTAATATGATGTCTCTGACTTAAAGAGCTTACAGCCTAGCACAACAACAGAAGATGACAGCAGAGAAAGGGGTTTTTAGAAGAGAATGTATGAAGACCAAATGATGACTTGGAAGATTGGCAATTAATTATTTTTTTAAATAAAATTCACGCAAATGTAATTCCTCTGGATTTAATAGTGTTAGCCCTAGAATGAGCATGACCACCGAACACTGCAATACATACATGAATGAAGTTACATAAACAATCAGCACAACAAAATCAAAGTAAAGTTATGAGGTTCAGATTTGAATTTTCTTGCCTTTTATGGTGTGCTCTTATACACCTCATGTAAGAGGGAGGGATTTGTTACACAGACATCTGTCTTGTTTAATGGAAGTTTCACTTCTGAGGTAGCACCAGACACCAGGACACACACCGAGCCTACTTAACCACTTAAAGTAGGTTCTTTTGGGACATATTTTTCCATTAGCCTGAATCCCATTCCTTGTATACAAGTCCCTTTTGATTTGAGGCAATGGAAAAATACCTTAGCTAGGAGCCAAAGGACTTGATTTTGTCCCCATCAGAACCAATGGGAGTTGCACTATTGATTTCCATAAGAACAGTTCATTGCCAAATTCTCATCTTATTTACTCCAGTTTAAATCTGGTGTTCATGCCACTGACTTTTGTTTAGATCAGACTAGACTGCCGTTCTGTTCCAATACTTTAGGTACATATAAAAATGAGTCATAATTAAACTAGAACACTAAGACAATCAAGCCACAAATGTTTAACACCATTTCTGTGTGGTTTTGCTCTGAAGAGTGACTCTGAGGGGGGGGAAAAAATGGCACGGAGAAGTTATCTAAAGTTTATTTCTTTTCTGTTTCCATTTCAAATGTACTTAAAATGTATTTTTCCTTTTCCTCCTTCCCCAGCTGTCTGCCAGGCAATTTTAACCTGGGATCTAAAAATCAAGCTGGATTCTTTCCTTCTCACACACACTCACCCACACGCAGTAATAGGAGACCCTGAAATCCAAATTTTGGCCTCAGTTAGACCTGTGCAACCCCAGAGTCTTCAGACTATGCCCTTAATTATGCCTGTGGGTTTGCACGGGTGTAACCGACACACCCTGCAATTGAAATTTAACAAACCATTCAGCTAATTGACAAAGAAGGAACAGAATCCAATTCACTCTCTTCAGCAGTGCTGGCTCTGGAGAGTTACTGGAGCAAGCAGCACTAAAAATAGATTTTACAAGGTATTTAGGCACCTGAAGATGGGAGACAAGCGCCTAGTGGGATTTTCAAAAGCACCTGGGCTCCTAATTCCCATTAAAATCAGGGCCACTGCAGGGGACTCAAGCATTGGCCTCTCTTGCTCTCTGCTTGTGGTAGTTTCATTTCCTGAGGACTGAAATGTTTTAGTCCAAACAAATGTATTTTGGCTTAATATAGGGTATCTAGGTGAAATTTAATGGCCTATGACATACAGGAGGGTCAGACTAGATTTGATGGCCTTTCTGGCCTTCATCTCTGTGCAACCTTTAAAAATCTGACCCAAGTTAGCAGTTGCTGAATGGCATAGAGAATAGACGTGTCATGTAATAAGGTTTCATTTTTACAGTGCTGTTCTTCAGATAGGACTGTACTTTAACATGACTGCAGGAAGTCAAGATGACAAACATTTGCCCCTTGTTCTCAGCATCTCTTTTGTATACCTTTGGTCCTTCTTCCCCCTCACTCTCACCCCTCTGAAAAAAAAGGCAGCCTCCATACTTACCCCCACGATTACATACTTAGGCCCTGATCCTGCTAACATCTCTACTTGTGCTTAACCTTAGCTATGTGAGCAATCCCACTGAACATTCAGATGAGTAAAGTTAAACACATCTGTGAGTCTTTGCAGGATTGGGACCACACATGTGAGATGAATTCCCCTGAAAAGAAGCATCTTATTATCTTAAAATTACTTATTACCACACATTTAAAAAATAAATAAATAAATAAATCTCCAAAACAGGCAGGAAAGAAAGACTGTGAAAAAACACTGATCATGCTACTTGATGTAGTAGGGGCTCTGCGGGATGAATACCCTCTGAATTGCAACCAATGGCTGCTTTTATAGGATGCGTAACATGTGCTTTGCAACTGAATGACAAACCGTAAAAAAATCAAATAAAAGCTTTTTGCTGTCGTCACAAACTACAGGACCACATCTCAAGCAGTTTATGAATAAAAGACATCCGCTTTCTCCTTCCATATCTAACTGGAGCCATGACATTGATTGCAGATGCACATATTGTGATTTATTACTAGGTTTTAAATGACCATAGTAATCCAAAGTAAAGGGAAGGCTATTCAATAACCAAATATAAGATATCAAGTGATGCAGAATTACTACAGTACAAATGTAATTGAAGAAGACATCCATTACAGAGAAATTATCAGATTATAAAATAAGAGGGATTGGGTGCAGGAAAGCAACATTAATAGAGGCCAGTAAATTGCAACAGGTATATCCAAATAAATGCCATGTTTTTGATAACTGTACCTATGCATATTGAGGACTTTCAGGCTGGCAGGCACATCAAAACTGGCTTATAGAGTAGCACGTTTTAGACTAAATTATATCATCCATCTTCTGTATAAGTAAGTATAAATTCTATTACATGTCATGACAACGAGCGAGCAAATGAACGCGATTACCAGTATCACCTATTCCCTGCATGGAATTCCAAAAGGAAATTCCCTGTGTGCGTACTTCACTTTGGAAATGTTCAAATCTCTAGATTCATATTACCAAAGGCATCGACAAGCAGAGCGCTACAAAAGTGAAGGAAAAAAGCATCTGCTTTGAGAGGAACTGCATTCAGAAAACCAGGCACTATCCCCTTCCCCAGTGGACGGAGCAGCTGGTTTTTGCACTGAGAACTTGCACCTGAGCAAGTTTTCACAACTTTTTGATGCAAAAAAGCTGCCTTTGCTCAAAATAACAAATCTGATTTTGCTAAGAAATAGGTCCAGGTCCACCTAAAAACTGGTCCATTTCCAGTGGAAAATGGTCAGATTTTGCTTAATAAAACCCCTGTATATATATATATATATATATATATATATATATATATATATATGTGTGTCAGTTTCTTTTCGGGGAAATTGGTGTATTTTCCGGTTTCCAATGAAATGTGACAAGTGTTTTATTTCAAGAAATTCTGGACTTAATTACAAGTATTCTGCTCTCCTCTACTTGAAGGTGTACTTAGGCCTTGATCTGATCTGATCTGATCTAGGTCCTGGAATGTAGTAATCAAATACTTTAGCAGCCCAACCTTTATTCATGTGAATAATTCCACTGACTTTATCTCACATGAGAAATCCCATTAAAGTAAGAGAGGCAAGTTTGGACCCTTTGTTCCCCAACTTCCTTGGGGGTGCCCCCAAATCTCCCATGGCTCCCAAAAAAATGCACCATGGAAAAGGCTGTATTATCTCTTCCTGGGATTCTTGGAACAGCTGGGAGGGGGAGGCAAAAGTGTGTGCCCACTCCATTCCCACCCAGCCTGGCTAGTCTCCACTCCCCCTCTCCTGGAAGTGGGATTTAAAGTTGGAGGAACAGGGTTACAGAGCAAGAGAGAGGGCAAAGGTTTCTTTTCTATATAGGTTCACCTATGTATTTGGGGACAATGATGGAAGAAGGGGGCAAGATTGGGTTATTTGAGTTACACAGCGTCCAAAAGCAGTATCACATAAGTAATTAGAAAAAGGTCTCTACCCTAGAGAGATTACGAACTACAATGGCAGATCCCTACATGATTTTTAAAAAGGCTCTACGGAAGCTCAGGCTAAAGTAGTAACAACAGATAAAATGCGAACGGGGGATATATCTGTATAACTTATGCATTTAGGGTAGAATTTTCAAAAGTCACTAAACGATTTAGGGTATGCCAACAGTACAGCAGCTACAGCTACAGCCGGAGCATAGACACGTCCTACATCAAGAGAAGGGTTTTCCCCCCAGACATGTAATTAAGCCATCTCTCTGAGAGGCAGTAGATAGGTCGATGGAAGAATTCCATGGAACAAAGAATTCTTCCGCCGGCCTAGACGCATTTACAGTGGGGATTAGGTCAACCCAACTACGTTGCACAGGGTGTGAAATTTTTCACAGCCCTAAATAACAATAGCTAGGTCAATCTAATTCTTAGGTGCAGGCCTAACTTAACTTCCACTGACTTTTAATCTTTTCTTCCTGTTACTAACATTCACATTGCTGAAGAAGCTATCCATTCTCCACGTGTCTGTACATTACCCGACACAATGGAGCCCGGATTGAGGCCTCGGTATTACCATAATACAAACAATCTGTAACAAATTATATGACTTGTTCCCAAGACCCAACCTCATGCAGCCTATGGACCTTCTCCCAATGAGATCAACAGCAAAACTCCAGACTGACTTCCATAACTCCAGACTGACAAGATGAAAAACTTTAAGGGACCAGCCCCGCCACTAGCGTCTTTTGTGCAAACAGTCCTTGCTCCTACAAGCAAGCAGTCCTATTAAAGCTAATGGAACTGTTTGCAAGAGTCTGAAATTGCCACATTGGATCTAAAATGATGCATATTGACTAAGAAATATGTTTGTTCCTAAAGCAAAGCAGAGGCAAATTTCAGTCAGTATCACCCTAGTATGGTATATCAGTCCAATTAGAATACCAATGCAAGATAAAGCATACTGCCTGGAATTGTCACTAGAGGAAAAAAAAAACAAATCAACTCTTGGGTTCATATAAAACAAGGCCAATTTAATGATGAGTAGTCGAAAATGTGGCCACACACGCACACACTCCTTCACATACACAGAAGCAGTTCATCAAAAGCGAATCACAGAGAGAAAGATGAATTTGACCCCTTTATCCCCTGTCCTTTATAAAAGCTGCCACTCAGTAAATGGAGATTGCTCTAATTACTGTGACAATTCTGCACCCCGTTCAAACAACTTTTGTGCTCTGGACAGGTTTCTCTGCGAGTTTGAAATTCTTGGCCTGAGAACCACTCTTGTCTAAAAGAGGTTTCTCGTTCCAAGCACAGAATGCAACATTAACAAGTTGTTCCTCTTTTCAGCTCATTTCATTCTCCTCTTTTCCAATTGCCTGATTCAGAGTTTAATGGAAACTTGTCGAATCTTTTCTTCCCACAAACCCTGTAGAGCCCCAAAGCAATCTGTGCACAGGGTAACCACAGGAATCTCATACTGTCAATTAAAATTGGATAGACACCTGATAACAAAGTATACATACTAGAATAATATACATCACATACATAAACACAGACATGCACATGTAACCAGGCAGATAATCACATTACAAATATATTAACAAAGCTGTAATGATTCCAAATTCCATTTTCATTCATCCAATTCCACTTTTGGTCTAGTTTTCATAGACATTCACATTTTTTAAAAATGAGCTGAAGTTAAACACAAAATACACTTAACTGCCACGAGTAAGCAACAGTTGATGTCAAGGCAAAAGATACAGTACCCCCAAAAAATGAATAAATAAATTAGATCATCAAATATAGGATGCCTATGGATTATGAAGATATATTGTCCTTATGCAGATAAACATCCTTTATGGGGCAATGTATTTTTCTTTATATAGTTATATTTTTGGCTACTATAAAAGTTATGTGCTTGGCTAACTTCCATAAACAACATGACTTCTCTATTTAAACACCCCTCTGTTTCTTGTATAGATACAAAAATCTCTTAGCTCTATTTTGGGGGAAAATATGGGGAGGGCTTGGGCGAAGCAGAGAAGTAAACTAAAACGCTCAGTTTAAAACAAAAACAAAAACCACACACAACAACTTGGCATCCAGACATGGAACAAGAAAAGGAGTACTTGTGGCACCTTAGAGACTAACAAATTTATTTGAGCATAAGCTTTCGTGAGCTACAGCTCACTTCATCGGATGCACTTTATCGGAATGCATCCGATGAAGTGAGCTGTAGCTCACGAAAAGCTTATGCTCAAATAAATTTATTAGTCTCTAAGGTGCCAAAAGTACTCCTTTCCTTTTTGCGAATTCAGACTAACATGGCTGCTACTCTGAAACCAGACATGGAACAATAATTCATACCTCTAGACAGACACATATGGAGAAAAGAATCTCTCCTCTACTTCTCAAGGCAAACAAAAAGGTAGCCAGTCTGGCTACCAACTTATTCTTCTGATATGTTCGCTCAAGGTTAAATCTTCTCATAGGATTTTTTATACCAGTAAATATTTAAACATACAAACCACCCACAACCTTTCAATAGTCCTTTGTTGAGTCTGGGAGCTCACCAATGCAGGTATCTATATGTAACGCTGCACATAAACCCTATCCCATGGGGTCTCAAACTGGGGATTGTGGTTACAAGGTGGTTCCATGAGGATCCTGAGCTGTCAGCTCTGTGGGGCTGACAGCCCCGACCCCCCATTAATTATATCCCCCCCGGGTTATAATGTATAAGGGGGGAATCACACTCACTCAGAGGCTTGCTGTGTGAAAGGGGACACCAATACAAAAAGTCTGAAAACCATTGCCCTATCCATACCTGTAATGTGGCACTGGTTTAACTACATCCATTTTAAATTGGTCTAATTCAACCAAAGCAAGCCTGTAATGTAGATGCTCTTAAGCTAATTTAACCCTTGCTTATCTATATAAGTTATCGACCCAAGCTAAACCAATTTAAGCAAGAGTTAAACTAGTTCAGTAACAACTTCATTAGGGATTTGCACCAGTTCAACTAGACAGGCTTTTAAAAAACAGATTTAGTTACTTGTCTCTAGTATAGACATGGCCATATCCTAAAACAACTGATCTGATATAAACTGGGGGAGCTGTCGACTCACATGGGTGCTGGACCCTTTCTTTTGTGGCTGTGAAGAATCTCTTAAAAGTTGCAGGTGTTTTGTTTCTACCGTTTGTTTCTAAAATTCAAACTCACACATGCCAAAACGTTGTACTCTGCAGTATTTTCAATTTGGTATTTTTCTGAGGAGCCATCTATTTTTGGGAGTTCAACTGCAGCACCACAGTGGAACTGAAAGACAGACCAGGATTTTGTTTTTTATAGCACCTTTCACACCTTAGGCACTCTAGAGAGCTTTACAAAGCAGTAAGCTAGACACTGGTAAGCAGAGACTGTAGTCAAACATGGCAGCCATTATGCACTCAACAGTACTTCCCACAGAGCCTTGGGAATTAAAATTATCTGCTTTACTGAGTAGAGGAAACTGTTAGCCAGGACACAAGGATTATCTCCTACCCATTTAAAAAAAAAATGCCATGGGATCTTTAACATCCACATGGACAGGCATCTAAGAATTTGATTTAAATGTCTGACCATATGCATGAAAGAATTCAGCATCCTAAGCATCTGACAACAAAGACAAACTATCCACAGATCTTCTCTTGACCTTGCACTTCCTTCAGCAAGAAGCAAAAACATTTTAACAACGCAAATCTATTTTTCCTCTCACCAAGGCCTACTTGTCTCCTATAATTTCCATCATTTACTGTCATTAATTTTTTTTCCTCAAACTAAAACCAGCAGCTTGTGAGTCAGAGAACAATCATTAACTTTTACAACTTCCATACAAATCCACCTACTCACACCGGAAAGGCAGTATTGACTGGCAAGGTGGCCTCAAAGCAGGCCCTGCAATCCCTGGGAGCCTTCCATGGGGTGAGGACCATGGGTTTCGATGTACCATGGCTGCAGAACCACACCCCAATAGTTGTTTTATTTACTTATAAAATACCTGTAGGAATCTAAAATATTAAAAATCAGAAACCAGACACTATAGGAAGGGTCATTCGTTTGAAAAAAAAAAAAAATCCTTTTACCGCTTTTTGCAAATCTTTCAAGTCAGGTCAGGACATACAGGGCATGATCCAAAGCCTGTTGAAATCAATGGGAGACTGTCCACTGATCTCAGTGGTCTCTGAATCAGGCAGAGGGAAGACAGTCTTCCATTAATAACTGCAAGAGGGATAAGTGTTTTTTGTAACAGAAAGCTGTTCAAGATGAACTGTACTGTACAGATTATGGGTTTCATGCTACATTGCTCCTGAAGCCAGGAAGTCCCACTGAAGTTGATGGGACTTCTGGGTGGATAAGAAACACAGAACTCACTACAGCTTTCCCAGCATACTCCAAACTAGAACGCAAAGACATTCTCTACCACAACATTTCTCATTAAAAAGTGGCTTCAGCGTCATTTTAAAGTGTCCAATCATTACCAATTCATTTACGAACAAATCTAAGACTACTCATAATGAATTAACTGGAATTAATCTGGCTGTCATGTGTGAATCCCATTGTTATTCAGTATTTCTAAAACACCTCAAGTGAAGTCACGCAGTACCCCTGCATTTAGTTTAAGGAAACTTTAAATTGATTAGAACAAAATTACTGATGTTTTTAGTGCATCATAATTAGCACAGCAAGCCGAAACTCGGTTATCCTCTCAGTCAATATTTACAGCATTACTCTTGCCCATTCATTCTGCATTTTCTTTGGGCTGTACCCTACATCTGCAATTCATTGACTTTACAATTTACCACATGTTGAGATGGAGAGGTCTCAGCTCCATTTGAATCACTGCACAAATATGCAAGTGATTTATCGTTTTAAAACCGAAGACTGCAAAAGAACGACTCCACTTTTCCTGAACATTACTCCTTCTGGCAGCCCATGAACAATTACAGTTCGTACTAATTAAGCTCTGTAAATGTGCTGTGCCCTGCTAATGCCTACCAGGCCTCAAATTTACTTTCATGAAGCCAAACTTTAGTTAGCAACTTAACTCATTCAGCACTGGCCCAATAGGCTGCCTGTGTATGACCCCAAGAAGAATAAGGGTCAAGGCTTTAGCCTGCCTAAAACAAAAAAATAAACTAGAATGGATTCAATTGCCAGCATGGAATTAGATGAGGAGGGAGGGGCGAAGTATCCTGCGAAATGAAAAAACATCACTGTTGATAACCTGTTAAAAAGGTACTACAAGACCATCTTTGTACTGTGGTGTTAAGGGATTCATATTTATCCCCAGAGGCTAATAAGTTACAGCATTCCACTGACTAGAAAAATGCATAAAGCCTTCAACTAAACTACCTGTACATTTATTTGTGGAAAGTACAATGACAGGGCCCCCCTCCCTTTTTTTTTTTTTTTTTTTTTTTTTTAAAATAAGAGTCAGGATTTGCATGGTTTGTAGAAGAAACCCACATGGAGAACAAGAGTCAATTTCTCAGTCTTTTTTCTCCCCCACTCTCCCAGCTTGTCCCCTGGTATCTGTGATCTGGATTTGACAGTAATCTATGGTGATGCTGAAATCAAGAAACTACTAGAGAAATTAAAATTAGATTAATACCTAGGCACAGTTTATTCATCATGTTGTCTAGTTTAAAACACACACAGCACACAGGCAAGAGAGAAGCACTTAAATTTTAACTGCCCACTCCAGGAAAGCATGTTTAATCAAGAGTGAGCTGTGAACAACAAGCTTTACTGAGTGAAGAAAATGTTTTTCCTTGTCCCCCAAGACTTTCTTGACACTTAAGAATCAATCCCTAGCTCCCCAACTTCCCCTTCAGTCATTCACCCAAATATGTTTTTTCAAGTCTGTAATATTTCTCTCTGCACTTTAGCATTCTTTCTTAGTCATCTAATAACCTTCCCCTGGTCTCTGGATTCTCTACACATCCTCAGATACCGTTTTCTTCTCCCAAACACTACTTCCAGTCCTCCCTGCAAACTCAGATTTTTCCTCTGGAAGCACATAAAACCTTTTTCATCCAACTATTGTTTCGAAGCTCACAATGTTAACTGCTGTACTCTGTGTGTGTTTTCACATAATGTAGCTTTTTACTGAAGTCCTATCCAAACATCTTTAAAAAAAAATCATGCTAATAATACACATTTCCAAGATGCGTTTAACTTGTGCATTAATCCTGGCATGTGATTTTTCTTTTTCCGGCTCATTGGTACATCAATAAATTAAAGGGCAGTTCCAGGTATCAAGTTTAAATATTCTGGGAAATATTTTGTTGGGTTGGTATCTAGATACACTACACAATACTGTCAGTGTGTTCATAAAGGATGCAAACTGTAGTAACATTTTTTTTTTAATTTGGCTGTCCGCATTGTTTAGAATTGCTCTTGAATTTTTCTGCACTACAAGTGTTAATTATAAACTTAACTATATCCTACGTAAACAGCAAAAACACAAACCTGCAGTTAGGAGGAGGAGTGCAATATTCTTAGCTTTTTGGGGTTTTCATGATTTCCACCCCCACCCCCCAATCTCTCATTGCTTATAATTAGTGAAAGAAATTTGACCCACTGCCAATGTCTGTGGACCTTGGATATTATAAGGCCAGCGTGGCGTCAAATATCTTAACATTCATAAGTGTTATAGGCTGTAAATAAACCCTGTGGATTTATGACTCCGTGCTGCTTGCCAGCAAATGACTGTGGCACATTTCTTTCAGCAGACCTGTCGAGGTGCAAGTTTGCCTTTGGTTGTAAAATTAACCATTTCCTTCACAAACGTGCCCAATTATGAACCCAAGTTTAAGGCTTACTTGCATATTTACAGTAATTAGTACCTGAAGAAAAACACACAGACACACACCTCTAAACTTCTCTCTAACCCTACAAACAACACCACGAAACAAAAGTTCTCACAACAGTTACAGTGTAGGGGTGATAATATCCTATTCATGTACAAACCATGGGGAAAAAAATGTATACACACACATATAAGCAAACACTTGTTTTGAAGTTGAGGGGGCGAGGAGATGGGGGGGAAGAAGCATATTATTTCTTGCCTGCTTCTGTCTGCACAAGAATCTCCTCCCTTCCCCCACTATAATGTCATCTACTTCCTGTGTAGGAGAGCATTTGCTAAATCCAGGTTGTCTCATGCTTAACTGCCAATAATCCAACTTCCACATAACTCCAAGACAGCTGGGAAAAGGTCCTCAGAGTTTTAGTCATGGCATAGAAACTCACGTCCAACCAAAAAATCTGCAGCTGTCCTTTCTCTACAAGCCATTTTTAATCTGATTTTGAAACCCAGTCATGAAAATCTGACAAATGTAAAACACTTTTTTACCTGAACTCTGGTTTACAATCTTCAGTGAAAGCTGCACCATATTTTTGAACTGACTAACCAACATATTTTTGTGTTTGAAGAAAACAAAAAGCAAATAAAAACAGAGAGAAAAGAATAGAAAAAAAATCCAACACCAATAATGTATAAATACATTCAAAACCTGGAAAGGCATCTACTCTAATTTTTCAAGTACAGATCAGCCACCGGTGCACCTATTAAAATATTCAATTTCCAAAGCAAATATTATTTTTAATGAAGTGCAGTACTGCAATTATCCTGTATACTCAAGTAACAGTACTGCATTATATTGTTTTGCAAGCTCCCAGAAACATGAAACTTTGCTATAACTATTTTTCATAGCCCCTTCACAGAGAAGCTGGCTGACCAACCAATGCTGAATTTTCTCTAAAATGAAATCATATCAGGGACATTCAGATTCTTTGTGGAAAAAAATTAAACAGAATCCAGACTATTTACCATTGTATACCACCACCAATGATTCACTCTGCTGCAGAATTAGCAATCTATCTACTTAAGCATATTGTACCTTCCAACCAATTTATACCACAGGACCATCAATTCTTATATAATAGCATGTTCCTACACAATTCCAGAAACTTTATTAAAAACATGTCCATTAAAAAGAGAGAGAGAGAGTGAATAACGCACATCACTGAATGCTAAGTATCATAGAGCACTAAAGTTCTGACATATTAAGTTATATCTACATTATTAAACTAGTTGGTGGATGTTAATACCATAATCCATATTGCAGACATTAAACCGCAACCATTAAGATTAGTACAGAATTAATACTGTCATATCGAAACTGAAATCTTAACATGCCTAGCCATAAATATTTCTGAAGGAGATGAAAAACAATTAGCATAAATACCAAAAGAAGGGCAAGAACACCTGTTCTTTTTCAGTACCCATAAGCATTTTATTGTTCTCTATTTAAAATGTAATGACCTGTGTAATTACAGTAATATTACAATGTATTGCAAGGGGCTTGGAATGTCACACTTTGAAAAGTGCTGTCAAAACAATTCAAGGAGGGAAAAAAGGACCACCATTAACCCTTCACACTTCAGTGTCTACCTCTTTTGTATTAAAAAGGATTATGTTTGATTCAGTAGATAAAGGAAAACATCCATTTTTCAAGTCTGTTATTTTTTAAGTTTCCTTCACTGAACATAAACCTTAGTGAATGGGCTGCTCTCATATTTTCCTGTGCCAAGCATTCAAAATTCAGGAATGAACACAAAATGCTGCCTTATGTGCAATCTAGTAACAAATCTCTCACTTGGAAAGCAAACAATTTAGGGCAAAGGAAGATGCAACAGCACTGATAAAAATATGAAAAATCTGCTCGTAAATATTCTTAACAAAATATTTCTATTTGCTGGTTGAAAATATTAACTAAACCACTAAATGCAGGATTCAAATTAAATACAACTTCTCTGTTTTTAAACTTTGAAATGAAAACAATTTCTTTTATTATTCCTAATAGCCAGCTACCACAGTCCCTCTTCAAGTATATGTGAGACAGAGATTCTCAGATACATTACTTCATTCTTATTTGACTAGATCTCTCCTTAATGCGTATCTGTATTCTTAAAAGCCATCCACATTACTCTATCAAAGACAAAATTAACATTATACAGACAAATCTTTGTCATTTTAAAATAAAATTATTACTCTCAAGCTTTATGGAGTCTTCAACAATTAAAGCATTATTTTTGAGATAATGTATTATTCATCATAAGCAGATTTAATGATACTTCAAAATTCTTTACGTTCTTAAAAAAGAAAAGAAGAAATCAGTGTTCTTAGGAGTTCGCTTTTGAACAACAGACAGCTGCAGATACATTTACAATTAACAAAAATTCTGCTAAACCAAAGTTAACAAACAAACCACAGCAGCAGAACAAAAAAGAAAAAAACATATGTTCCACAACTACACCTTTTTACCTTATACTCTCTGAAAATGTAAAGGATAGGGTATTAGAAGTCTACACAATATGTATTTTTTATATATTAAATAATAACTATGCAGAATTTTCTATACATTTCCAACTTGCATTTAAAACTAAAATCTACCTGGTTTGGGATTCAAAGCTGCTTTAGTAGATGTCAAGAATATACCCAGAACATACAGTATGTCAGACAACATCTATCCTTCCTAATCTTTAAATTATTCTGCTTTCAGGCCTAAATGAATAACTTTAATTTTTTTCCACCCATAATTAAGTGGTAAGCAAACACGGAGACATACAGAATGTAAAAGAAAAAAGGTTAAGATATGAAAAGGTTTGTGGTTCCTGATGTGCAAATTATAAAATTGCCTATTGAGAATGGAAATATCCCTTTTAGAATCCATCTGATAACACACTACAAGGCCACCTGCTATGTCAACAATAAAATAATATGTAATCTTTTATACAATACCTTTAATTCATACAAACAGAACATTCTTATGAAGGCCTTTTTTAAAATGTAGGGAGAAGGGGAGGAATATATCCATTAAAGGTAACTACTAAATGATCCAGATCCTTAGGTTCTAACAAGAAAAAAGAAGGAATTATGGCTGTTGTAACAAAAATATTTTTGAAAAAAAATCTGAAGACAAAAACCAAATGTGAGACCTCAATTAAGCTAACTATTCTTGGAATACTGAAATGCATTTTAAGTTTTTAAAAAACTACAATATAAAACTATTTGGAACAAAGTAATTTTGGGGGAATACTCTGAGATCTTGAACAGAATTTAATTTTTTTTTTTTTTTTAAAAAAAGCCATGCACACACAAAATACATACATAACCATATTTGAAGCAAAATATAATGCATTCTGCCCATGCTTTTCCCCTCCCCAATCATTAAAATTACAAACTGCAGTCATCCTCTTCCACTGTCTTAGAAATCATGGCGCTTGAAAAGCAGCTTTACAAGATAATAACCATAATAAAATAACTAAAACGCTATCACATCCTTAAATACCTGCAAAACTAGAAAAATATTTTTTTCATATTTCTATTCCTCTATATTGACTAATCTAGGTTGCTACTGCCACTTTACTGAGTGAAAACAAGCCTGACCTGATGTTTAATATTTTAACGCTTTGAAACACTTGTAGATCTGATAAACTGGAATCGTCCAAGACTTAATCCATTAGCACAGATTCAACATCTACAGAACAGTAGATCTGTTATTTCAAATTGCTCTCTCATGTTACAAAAAATGTGTAAACAGATACATGGTGATGGTGGGGGACCCTTCAGATTTAAAAGCACCTAAAGAATGCAAAATGACAACCAGGCAAGTGTAAACAAACACTTCTTAGCATTTTGTACTCCCCATAGGTTTACCATTCATAATTAAAAAACTCTCCTTTAAAAAAAAAAAATTAGTCTTGATGTGTGTTACATAGGGGTATACAGCAGTTAGTGATACTACAAGATATCAAAGGAGAAACAGCAGCAAGAGACAAACCTACTCCCATCAAACCCCAAAGTTTAATAGACCACCACTATGTGAACTACAATTACTTCCCTCCTTTTCCTCCTCCATACACACACACTTTTACCCAGAAAATCTAACCCTTTATCCACACACACATATATTTTCATCAAGGTTACTATTTTTAGAATGCACTTCCAAGTGGGGGGTTGTTTAATTTATTCATTTTTTTTTTTAAAAGGCAGTTTCTGTTTATTGTATCAGTCCTGGTCTGTGCTCTGCTCTAACTCCTTTCAGGACTCAGCTTAGCCACACACAAATAAAGAAAGAACTCCTTCAGGTCTTTCTCCCATTGCAAAATAAGAGCTGTGTGTTTACCTCGGGGTAAGGATGGGCTTTTTCTGTGAGTGTTCAAGAGATAGATTCATCTCCCTGATCAAGATTTGTTCAGTTTAAAAGAATCAAGCATGTGAGTTTGCAATTAAATGTCAAGAACACCCTCCCCCCGCCGCAAAAAGAAGTGTACAAGAACTTGCCATAAACACAAAGAGAGAGAAATTGCCGAACCGAAGTGAAAAGGCCAGACAACTTGCAATGGATTTTTTTTTTTGAAGTTTCTACTCTTTACAAAACAGGATTAAGAGAGAAACTATATAACTTGGTGACTGCTGATACAGTACATCAGTATTTGAGGGAGCTTCTGCAGCAAGGAAAGGGTTAAGGGGGAGGTAAAAAAGGGAGGGGGGGGAAGAGACCAAGACGCCACTGAAGAGGGCAGAAGAAAACCGATCATTCACCATGGAAAAGAAAGAGTTTGTAGAAATCAGATTTGAGATTCAGCTGATGAGAAAGAAACCAAAACACAGCCTGGGATTTAGTTTAATTGTATTTTATTTTGGAGACGGGAGAAGCGAGAGGTGAAAAGACCTCCCCGCAAACCTGAAAGGTTTTTTTTTGGGGGGGGGGGGGGGGGGGGTGTTGTTGTTTTTTGGTTTTTTTTTAAAAGCAAAAAGAAAAAATATGGCGAAGGGTAAACAAATCCCATTCTGCAAAAGCCATAAAAGTTTGGAAAGTTGCGGGCGGGCGGGGAGGGGAGGACATGCAGGAGGCAGCGGGGGCTTAGCAATGGTGGGGGGGAGAGGAAGGAAACGTACCATGCTAGCAGTGAACGATGGTTTAAGAAACAGAGAGAGGTAGAGGCGCCACTTACTGTTCTTGCAGTTGGAGAGAGCGATCCATTGGGGAGGTACGGGCTGGTCAGGTCGGGGATCATTATAAAAGGATAACCAGGGTACGGTGGGCCCTTAAACAACCCTCCATCTTGCCTTTTCGCAGCTAACATGGCGGGACAGAAAGAGAGAGGGGGGGTGAAAAGGGGGGGATAAAAAGAGGGGGGGGAACTTTGTTTAGAAAGTGTCTCTGCCCCCCCCCACCACCCCCCGCCAGGCGAAGTTGGGCGACCCGCCAGCGGCACAGCCCCGCGCAGCTGGGGCCGCGCTGGGCTTGCTGCGGCAGGTCGCCCCGCGGAGCTGGGGGACTCCTCGCTGGGGGGGGACTCACCTTCTTCTAAACTTTCCCTCGATTTATCTCTGAAAGTTTCGGACCTAGGCGGGGGCCGCCTCTCCGCCTGGGAGCACCGGGGGGGGGGGGGGGAGGGAGGAAAGATGGGGGACATACACACACCAAAAGATGGAAGGGGGGGGGAGAGAGAGAGAGAGAAACAGAGTTACAAGTTTGTGCAATGGAGGAAACTTAAAGCCAAACATTGTAGCAACATCGCAACACGCTCTCCTCCCTCCCCGGCCCCCCCCCCCCAAGTTGTGTTTGAGGGTTAGCCCCGTAACGCAGTGTCAAAGCACAACTCCCCTCTGCCCCCTAAGCCAAGGGCGGCGGCGTGGGGTGGGGGGGATTTGGGGGTTCCCCTCCTTACCTCCGAGTCTGAGGAGCTGTTTTGATTCGTTTCCGATTCATTGACCAGGGAGGACTTGACATCGGCTAAATCCCGCTCTGCCGAGGAGTTGTCCGAGATCTTCTCCTCCTGCTCCCCTTCGTCTTTGAAAGAGATCAGCTCATCGTTGGCCCCCAAGTCGTCTCCTCCACCGCCGTTCAGCTGCGGCATTTTCCTGCCGGCTCACCCCACCGGCAGCAATTTTGCAAAAAGGGAAAGGGGAGGGGGGGGGGGGGAAAGGAAAAAAGTTTTGCACGGGGGGGGGGAAAGGGGGGGAAAGTCCAAGGTGAAGGGATTTTCTTCTTCTTCTTCTCTCTTTCCTCCTGGGGAGGGGAAAAAGAAGGAGGTGGAGGGGAGGGAAATGTCTTTCCTTTCCTCTCCGCACCAGTGACTTTGAGTTTCTTCTTCTCCTTCTTCTGGATTCCCCCCCCTCTCTCTCTCTCTCTCTCTCTTCCTTCCTTCCTTCCTTCCAGGGAGCTGATCAACGTGCCAAAGGCGCACAAACCCCTCACGCCCAATGTGAGAATAATAATAATTACACAAAAAAGAGCCGCGGGGGGGGGGGAGGAAGGGAGTTATTGTTTAAAAAAAAAATACAAACAAACCAAACAAGAAGTCAGCTGGAGAGGGGGGCAGACGCCGCAGACATAGGGAGCCCGTGCCGCTCGGGTTTGAGTGAGTTGAAGTTAGACTGAGAGCTTTTCAGTTCAAAGGCGGCGCTGATTGACAGATAGAAAAAGGGGGATCGAAATCCGGAGGAACGGAGAAGTCTAGGATCCGGGATTATTGACAGGGAGAGAGACACACACTAGGCACTTAATGAGATGCAGGAGGGGGCGGGGGCTCCCCCGGTGACGTGTGCATAAATAAACAGGTTTGGGGACTGAGCGAGGGGAAAGAGAGCGGGGGGGGTTGGAGAAACTAACAATGATCCTTTTTGGCAAGAGCCAGAGAGAGTTTAGTGAGGGTTAGGGGGAAAAAAGGGAATGGATTTAAGGGAGACAATGGAGGGGGAGGAGGGATTGCAAGGGAATGACCCAGAGAAAAACAAAACACAGGCGGGGGGGAGAAGAGAAAATTGCACGGCACTTCAAAAGTGCATTTGCCCAAGGAGGAAAAACGAGAAATAGATATAGGAGTTAGGAAGAGAGGAAAAGACGCCTGCCCTTGTGTCTGCTGTTTGCAAAACAGTAACTTTTACAGAGCAGAGGCTATTAAATATATACATTTGTATGCATGGGGGAAAGTGCAATTTCTCAAAGGTTTTCTGTGGCATTATTTTTATTGCGCGTGGTTAGGTTTTTTGCTTTGTGGTTTTGTTTTGGTTTTTGGGGGGTTTTTTTGTTTGTGTTTTTTTTTTTGGTTGGCTGTTTTAAACCGTTAAGATTTATTTTTATTGCCAATCGTTGTAGGTAAGAAACTAAAATGATCATATTATAAACCCTTTTTCTTACCCAGCGTTTTCTTCTTGCATGTATTAATTATTATTATTATTGTCCTACTGGATTAAAATGTGCAAGGTAACTCTTTAGTGAGCAGATATCGCCAAAAGAATTTTTGGAGTAAGGGATAGGATTATTTTTACCTTTTAATGGGGGGGAAAAATTGGAGGAAAAGGAATGTGATTGATACCTTAATTATCGAGAGAGGAGGGAGATCAAGGACTCTGTGACTTTAGAGGTGAAAAGTTTTTTGTGTTGGCGTTGTAAGCATCACAAAAGGGAAATTAAACTGAAAGTACCATAGCCACTGGAATAAATAGAACCAGCTGAATGGTCCCAAAACCAGCCAGCGAATAAGTTACCAAATGTAGATTATTGGGGGGGGGGGAACTGACCGCGCAAGACATAACGGAAGGGTATTCAGTTCAAGGATTTGAGGCAGCAGGGTTTTTTTAAATCGCTAGAGACCAAGCTCTGCACAGCAACAAAATGGGGAACAGAATAGTGCAGATGCAAGAAATGACATCTGGTACCCGAATATAATGTGCTGAAGAGAGGAGGAAAACAAATTGATCTTCTAGCAGTGACAAATTATAACAATAGACTAGTCAATGGGAAACTTTAACATGGACAAGGAACAAAGGAGGGAGGGGGGCACAGAGACAGTAAATTCAATGGGAATTAGTAAATTGCCTAATGGAAATGGTGTTAGAAAGCCAGGGGACAGGCTGTACTAAATAATCCAAACATTCCCCAAGAACTCTAACCTGCTGCTCTTACTAAGGGCCATTCAGCACGTAGGGTTTCCAAAACAAAGTCAATTTGTCATGCAATATTTAGAGAGTTTGGGGATTTCAGCTAAACTGTCTTCTCTAAAAAGAATAATAAAAATAATAATACAGAGATCGACAAGGCTAACACAAATTCTCAGGCATTAAAAAGTTCACATAGAAATTTGCATACTAAAGGAAAAGATGCAGACAAAATAGAAATAAAAAAATCACTGCAACTTACAACTTTAATATTAATCAGTAAAGCAGAAATAGAGTGAAAGGAAGCATGAAAAGAAGTAAAACAAATGTGTACATTTAATCAGACAGGATTGCATAGGACACAAAGAACAGGGCTAATTAGTCTCAGCAGGTAGGGACTAACCTTCAGACTTCATAAATAAATAAGTCTGTGAACAATGTCTAAGTGGGAGTATGGAGACAGAAAAGGGATTATTTCAAGACACCAAGTAAAAACATGAAGAATGAAATACTTCACTGTTAAATCAATGTACAAATGGATTTAACAGTTTCTTTTTCTTCTGGGCTTTTGACTAACTTGCTTTTACTTTTAGACATTTTGCAAAATAGCTATGGTTGGACACACACTTCTCAATTATCCCTGGCTATGTAATGGCTACATTTTGTGAGCTGTTTACTTGCAGAGTGACACAATAACAAATATACTCAATTTTCTTTGCCTTTTGATTTTTTAATTCTTTTAAACTCTGGTGTGATAGGAGATTAGAAATAACAAACATGCTGAACTCTTACTTACTTTATAGAACCATGTGTTATAATTGGAGCCAATTGAACAAAAAATAACTTTTTAAAGGGATTTTTATGATCTGATAGAGATTTTTTAGCAAATATGCTTCCCTAACAATTTTGCACTGTAATTAGTGCCATTACTTGTTTGGCATCAAAAATGTGGTTGGTTTTCTACTAGATATAGAAGGAGAATCCCTGCCCCAGGGAGCCAACAAATGAAGGATCAGATTCTGTAAACAGTTATACATGTAATTAATGTTACTCTTGGATTACTCAGGTAAGTAATGCTACTGACATCTGTAAGCAGTAGTAAGACCTTGTTAGGCTCTGGTCCTGCAAAGGAACCCAGGTGCAAAGGCAGGCCCTAGCAGATCCTGATGCAAGAGTTAGGTCCCAATCCTGGAATATATTCCCCACTACACCCACATGGCTGGGCACAGAACCCCAATTAGGTTAAAAGGACTCTGTGCAGGTTTGCTCGTGTAGAGTTCATTACAGGACTGGTGCTTTAGTTATTATCCCTATGCATTTTTCTAATTGACCCATGCTTATCCTTTCAAACGGCTACATTTAAAAAAACAGCAGCAAGTCATGGTGTTGTCATTATTCATTAGAATGTCATTATTTAATAAAGTTACTCATAATAGCATATGCATCATATCTTATTTATTTCCTGGTTTCCAATTTTAATAGTTCCAAATATACAAATGCCTTTGGTGGAATGAGCTCTCAAAGGGTCAATAGCACCTGTTAGCTGGAGGGTACCCTGGATAAAAAATGTGTAACTTGCAACAGCCAAAGTAATATAATATTCAGAAAAAAAAGTCAAGCTAATCCATTGTGTGAAACATATGATTTATTGTTTTGATACCCAATTTGAAGCAACAGGTGGTGTGTCAAAGGCAGGTGCTACGAGTTTGGCCTTCCTGGCAAAGTTGTCCTATGGTGTAGATCCAGGTGCACAAGTGACTGTCTAGACCACCATAGCTCTCAGCCTTGGCACAGTATATCATATGTTGGGCTTTGTGAAACAATTGGGACACGGTCAGATTGGGGAATCTGTATAGTTTACAGGTTTCAGAGTAGCAGCCGTGTTAGTCTGTATTCGCAAAAAGAAAAGGAGTACTTGTGGCACCTTAGAGACTAACAAATTTATTAGAGCATAAGCTTTCGTGAGCTACAGCTCACTTCATTGGATGCATTTGGTGGAAAATGGTACAGTTAAAGTTTTTTCCACCAAATGCATCCGATGAAGTGAGCTGTAGCTCACGAAAGCTTATGCTCTAATAAATTTGTTAGTCTCTAAGGTGCCACAAGTACTCCTTTTCTTTTTGTATAGTTTACAATGAGTACAGTAATGTCACCATTTACATTCACAGAATGCCTTTCAACTCAAAGGATTCCACAATGCACCACAAACAGCACTGGTGAAAAGCAGAGTGGGGATGCCATCAAGGGTGCTGGAACAATTTTTATAGTGGGGGTGCTGAGAGCCACTGAACCAAACTGTAAACCCTGTATATGATGGAAACCACTTCAAGTCAGGGGTTGTGGCAGCACCACCCCGCCTACCTAGTTCCAGCACCTATGGATGCCACCCAATCCACATTTCACAACAGAGAGGAGAGGGGAAAATTTGTCCCAGGCTAGCAGGATAAACCTCTAGTTGTATGAAAAATTATTTGGAATCTTTAACGTCCCCACAGAGGTCATGTCTCTAATAGAGAAATATGGTCCGCTAACCACCATTTGGACCAAGTAACATACCTGCTACACATGTGGGACAGGACCTTTGTCTCTAAGGTCTTCTCCAAAAGCCCCTATTCTGTAGACTTGCAAGCACAGAACTCGGTTTATCTATCTCAGAAACATAGAAGGGCTTGAGTTGACCATGCTAGGATTTTAATCTATGGTTTGAGGAATTTTGGATGTTTCAAAAGTGATCTTAGACCAGTAACTGTTTGCACTGCCATGAGGTTTTTCTACATTGAGCAGGTGTTGATGAAACTTGCAAACAATGGTGGCTACCTGGAGTCTATGCTTCCAACATTGTTGCCACAGATGGAGCTGCATCAACATTAGCAATGGTGGGAATTTTTTCTAGGACAGACAAAGTTACAGAGCAGAAGGATAGAGGCCCTGGCTGTTCTTTATAATCAGAGCACTGACAAAAAAAAAAAAAGACATGGAAGTATAAAGAAACTATAACATGGGAAAATGCCAAAAAAACAAAGTTATGGTTCCACTGTGAGATTTCCTGTTTGCTTTATCTTTTGTGGGAGCTAGCCTGATGGTGGTTTGATCCCCAGGTATACACTTCGCTGCTTGTCAGAGGGCCACTGGGAAATAACAGGTTTCAGAGTAGCAGCCGTGTTAGTCTGTATTCTCAAAAAGAGAAGGAGTACTTGTGGCACCTTAGAGACTAACAAATTTATTTGAGCACAAGCTTTCGTTGTTAGTCTCTAAGGTGCCACAAGTACTCCTTTTCTTTTTACTGGGAAATAAGACACCCAGAGACCTTTTCCTTACTGCTATGGTATCTAACTTCTTTAAATCCATATTCTGTTTCACAAGACATGTCGATGGAACAGTAGAAACATTATTCCATTTTTAGTGCCTAAAGTATTGCTATGCATCTTGGTTTTGACCGAGATAATTTTACCTAACTATAAAATGCGTAACGGGTAGGAATATGCATGCAGAGTGTAATCACACATTATCATGAGGTGATATCAAGTATTATAGGTGTGTGTGTGTGACGAGAAATAGGTTCCTGAAACACAGAATCTTCCATAACTGTACCATTTTTATTGACAGCATGTCTTTTAACCCTAATCGTAATGGAAGAATCCCAATAAATGAAACATTTACTGAATAACTTGCCTTATTTTCGGGTGGTGTCTGATTCCTTTCTAGCTGTCTCTAGAAGATGTTTTTAGCCTAATTTGCTCCCTAGAAATTTCACTCACCAGAGTTATACATCTATGACGTTTTATTGCCTGAAGCCAAGTCTGAATAAGAACTTTCTTAAGGTATACTTACCCTAATGCCAGTCTACAAGAATTGGTCTGCTTTAGTTTGATTTATTTGTGCAACACTGATGTATGGAGTACATACAGTCTTTCAGCCATCACTGTAGAATTGGTCTAATGTTTCTAAATGCAAAAGGAAAAAGAAAGAAAATGAGTTAAAACCAGTAATATCCATGTTTCAGTGGAGTCTTTGTTGCACCCTAGAGACTAACAAAATATCCATAGTTCATTTATTATAATGATGCTTGGTTAAATTAATTGTGTGTATGCTTACATGTCTACATTTTCCAACCAAATGAACTCAAATATTAATTGCATATATTTACTTCTGAAGAAATCCCAAAGAACTTGTGTGTAGATACATCCATACATCCACACATATAAATCCCAGACAGAAATAACTAACCAAATACTGGTCTGATGTAGTATGGCAATTTCTATGTAATAAATATGTACATACATATATGACAACAGTTAAGCAGCTGGTGTGCTGAGACCACTGCCTATGATACTGACCAATATTGTCTCATTGTTTCCTTGCATTCCTCGTCTGTCTGTATCCATCTGTTGTCTCTTGTCTATACTTAAATAGTCAGCTCTTTGGGGAAGGAACCATCTTTTTGTTCTGTTTTGTACAGCACCTAGCACAATGGTCCATAACTGGACCTCCTACATCCCCCTACAGTACACATAATAACTAATAATAATCACTAATCAGTCAAACATAACATGTTTTATAGTACATAGTTCACTGAGATTCCCCCATCTCAGTTGATGCTGTCATAATATAAATAATAATGGATGAGGTAGCTTTTTAGCAGAGTGCAGCAACACTATTTTTGATTTAGGACATGAAGTGAAAGAGTACAACATGTCCTGCAAGAAGTAGGCTGAATGTAAACCCCCACCCGCCACACGCTGAGGCAGTAAGCCCCAGGCAGTGCTTCCCTCCCACACCCTATAGGACCTTGGAGGGCAACTGCAGACAGCAGACGCTCCTGCCAGTGTTTGTATAGGGCCTAGCAAAATGGAGGCTTGGTCCATGATGCTATGGTAATACAAATAACTAAAAATTAGAATTAGGTCTAGACCACAGGACTAACAACCTTTAGCATTGCAACAAGCGTACAGGTCTTTGAGGTTGACTATACATCAAGACCCTTGGATTTTCATCTCATGCAAAATACCTTAAGTTTCCAAATTAAAGCCTTGTTTTCTCAACAGTAAGAATCATTAATAATATTTATAATCCACACAACCGCATATTGGGAGTTTAAACAGCTGTATGGAAACAAGGCCCCTGCCACAAAGGGTTTACAACTAATTAATTGATAATGATTATTAAAGCATCCACAGAAATATGGTGTTCAGGAAAAAATATTTTTCAGGCACGCCCTTAAAAGTGCTTTAAAGACTTGACCAGCCAATTTGTAATGGACGCCTTCTCCTTCAACTATTCTTATGAAATCTATTTTCTAATGAATAATTCTTGTACAGGACTGTGTTTGGCTTTTCGTATGCTTCTACTTGCTCCTGAACTTATGGCTGTCGCTCCACGAAAGCTTATGCTCAAATAAATTTGTTAGTCTCTAAGGTGCCACAAGTACTCCTTTTCTTTTGCGCATTTTCTGTCATTTGGCAAAGAGCTCTGGAGCACATGCAAGTGGTCACAGGTCAGCTGAGGGGTGAGACAGACAGAGCTCTGCTGAAGAAACTGAGCCGTCTCTTTCTTTGTAAAGTATGCTGCCACTTATCAGCAACCGGGGGTTCTCTTGCAATGGGGAATCTGAGCCTATGCATATCAAAAAGAGTGGCACTGGAGACATTTTCTGGTTGGCTGTTGTCTCAGGCACATCCAGCCTTTATGTAACCTCAGGGCATAAATAAGTGGACAGGAGGTAAGGGACAAACCTTCCTGTAGTACAATTAGGTGACAACGAGCTATCCAAGTAATAAGTGCAGTACTCCCAAACAGCTCAGTATCAGGAGTACCACTGAGAATTATTACTAATTATTTGTTATCTTGTACTATGAAAGTATCCAGAGGCCCCAGTCAGAATTAGGGCCTCTGGACACGACTGATGTATCTGTATAGTTGCTAGGCACTACATAGACACACAGAAGATGCAGTCACCGCCCTGAGGAATTTAAAATCTAGGGGCCCAATCCTGCAGCTGGATCCAGGCAGGCTGACTCCCAAAGCTGTACCGAGACCCATTTTCTGTGGATTAGGAACCCTGGAGTAACTATAACAATAAGGCACCGAAGAGGTGGACCTGCAAGTTACATCTTAGGCTAATGGACACGCGTTAAGAGGACTTGGAGCAAACAGCAATATCACCATATCCTGCTTTGGGGGACAGACCTTCCTTTACTTGACCAACCTCAGAAGAGACATGATGCTAAAGTCAAAAGAGCTCTTTACATTTGCACGCCAGTTTTCTGAAGTCCTGAACATGGCACAAGAAATCATGGGATCCCATTTATCTCATTTTCTTTTTTCCTTTAATTAAAAATACATATTGAAAAATAGAAGGCAGGGAAATCAATCTCCAGAGTAAAGTTCACACCAAGATAGTTTCTCCCCTTTCATCATTTTCTGGATCTGTCATCACTATTTAAGGGCCCTAATCCTGGAATCGGATGCACAAGCAGTGCTTAATTTGTAACCAAAGAGACGCCGGGGTTCAAGCAATTAGGAGCCAGGGGAGCTCAAGCAATTTTTTTACATTCATAACTGATGTGAGAAGCCTAGAGGTGTCAGGGCTATGAACTGTCAAGCCCAGGGGTGCCAGGGCTCAGCCCTAGTAAACCCTGCCATAAATTAAGCACTATACACAAACAAGAAATGTATGGCCCAAAACACAAAGCAAGACATCTTCATAGATAGACTATGTCAGGAACCTACCTCCCCTCCTATTCAGAAACATAAAAACCACTTCCCCTACAATTTGAGATCATATAATATTTCTGTTGTAGCTTCAGCTGTTGAATATATGGGAAAATAACAGGAAAATAGTTTGCTATCTTTATCTCTTCCTTAACTGTTCATTTTTTCTTCTCCCTGCCATCAGTTCTATTACTCTAAGATGTAAACAAGAAGGATAGCAAGCATCATGTGACCACCCAGCTACCTGTAGACTACAAGGGATCGCTGAGCACACTTGGGAATCTTTATGTTGGATCTAAATCTATCTAATTCATTCTAAATGTCTAGTATGATCTAGCAGACAAAGCACTGAACTAGGACACAGAAAACCTGGATTCTATTCCTGGCTCTGCTGCTGGGTGATATTGAGCAAGTCACTTCATCACTCTATGCCTCAGTTTCCCCATCTGTAAAATGGGGATATGCTACTGACCTCTTTGGTAAAGTGCTTTGAGATCTATGATGAAAAGTGTTGTATAAAAGGCAACTAGTATTATTAGTGTAGAGAAGGCAAGTTGTACACATTAAAAAATACATTTCAACATGATCACCTAGCACATACTAATCCACAACTTCGCCTTGTCTATGCTAGAGATTCAGGACTAGCTAGCTAACAAGTTCTAAAAATTAAGGTTTATCCTAACTTAGGGCATGTCTACACTTACTGGTAGATCAGCACTGCTGCAATTGATGCAGCGAGTGTCGATTTAGTAGGTCTGGTGAAGACATGCTAAATCAATGGGAGAGCGCTCTCCTATCGATTTGTGTACTCCACCTCCCTGAGAAGCGTAAGGGAAGTCGATGGGAGACGCTCTCCCGTCAACACAGTGAAGTGTAGCCACCGTGGTAAGAGGATCTAACTATGTCGACTTCATTTACGTTATTAACGTAACTGAAGTTGTGTAACTTTGATCAATTTAATGTGGTAGTGTACACCATCCCCTAGACTCATAATGAAATGTGTATTGTGAACTCTCACTTCTTAAATAGAGGGGCGGGGATTTGGAATCTTTAACAAAGATATAATCTCAACCACACATTCATGAGGCTGATGTTTAATAGGTATTAATCAAAACAAACAAAAACCCAATGGGTTTTAAACATCTAACTAAAATTCCCTTTCATTTTCAGTTGCTCAACTTTCAATCACCCTTTTTTTGTGATGTCATTAATTTCACTAATTATTTAATTACAATAGAATTGTCCATGAGACAAGATGTGAAGTGCTGATACAAAACAAGTAGAAAAAATAACTTTGACAAAACCCCTTATACATAATAAATAAGCAAAAAAAATGCACAAACTACTACTATTACTACTACTACTACTACTATTTTTGTTTTGCAGATCATCTTTAAAAGATAAACCTGTTACACTTTCAAAATTCATGGTACTAAAGAAATGATATCCAAAGATTTCTGATGAAGGCATTCAGGCTGTATGTAACAAGACACACACTGACTTCCTATTTGGGTGACCATCAGGAATCACTTAATCTCATTACTAACCTCTACAGCCATAACTCCTATGTTCACCTTCATAAGTAAATATCTGTTTAGGAAGTTGGGGTGGTTCAAGCACAGATCCAGAAATCCAGGGTTCATTTCCTCATCTCTGCCAATGACTTCCTGCATGTTCCTTGGGGAAAGTCAGTTATCCTGTTTGTACCTCGGTTCCCACATCTGTAAAATGGGGACACTACTACTTCAAAGAGGTGGTTGTGTGGCTAAACTGATGCCTGGTCTACACTAGGAAATTAAGTCAATATAAGTATGTGGCTCAAGGGTGTGAAAAACGATGCAGTTAAATCGACCTAGCCCCTTGTGTGGATAGCATTAGGTTGATGGGAGAATTCTCCTATGAAATTAGCTACCACCTCTCGGGGAGGTGGAGTACCTATGTCAGGCGGGAGAAGCCCTCCCATCGCTGTAGGTAGTGTCTTCACAGAAGCATGACAGTTTTAAGTGTGGACAACTCTTACAAGTGCTTTCAAATACAAAGATGAAAAGAACTACTGAACACTGAAATGTAAGTATTATTAATACAGCATGATACTGCAAATGAAGAGTATTATACAGTACTGACATCTTTTACTATAATCCTATCCATTTATCCTCATAGGAAACCCAACCACAGTGAGCTGTTTATTTTTAGCTCTTGGGTTCTGAAAAACGCTTTATTTGCAATAGATACATGTTCATCTTTTTCACAATTATGTCCTTGGTATCTTAAAGCAGATGTTGAAAATGATACTATACAAAGAGTAGGGCTAGAAGCAATGATGGTATATGTTGGAGGCAGCACTACAGATGTGTAGGATATCTAAATATGGCCACGTATTAAAAGTATTGTATAATTTAGCCCCAGGTATAACACACAGACTTTCTCTCTCTCTCTCTCTCTAAATTTCATAAAACGAACAATAAATCAGCTTTTTACTAGTCCCATATGAAAGCAAAAAGAACCTTACTGCAGGGTCTGGAGGGTGGTGAATAGTTTTTTAGGTAAGAGGTCCAATATGGTGTTTTTCATATATCAGCAAAATATTGGCAATAGATATCTGTGCAGTTGCTGAGCGTTTGTGTTCTGGGACTAGGAGACTTGATTATTATTAAAGGAGTTGCTGCAAAGTGCATCAATCTGGCATGTACTAGCGCCAGATATCTATTTGCCAGGAATTGGGGGGCGAGGGGGGAGGGAATCTCAGCAGGCTTGCAGTCGAGGAATAGTGGACATTGCTTTGATTCAAGAAAGCCTTGGCACAGACACCTTTCCGGATGTGGATAACATAATGGACTTTGGGGAACATATTAAGTCACACCCCCTGTGACTTGGTAGCAGCTCTGGATGTGAATTATACAATTCTGGATTGATATGTTAAGGACTTGAATGATGACTGTCTGCTTACTTTCCAACATCTGAGTAATGTGATTTTTTTTTTCTTTGAGCTTCATGGCCAGTTGTGCTGTGATATGCAAGGGGGAAAAAGTCTTGCAACCTTCAAATAAAAATATAAATTAAAAGAGAGAGAGAGAGATGGAGAGTGGTAGGGATGTACTTCATTTAATGTTTTTCTTGAACAAAGTCACACATGAAGGCCTAGCTTCCTTATTCCTCCTGTTTATTTATAAGATCCAAGAATGCTAGCTTTCAGTATAGAATGATTTGTGCAATGGTTTCAAATGAACCTATTTAAGGGTGCTCTAAAAACAGAAATAAACTAGGAGCTGGGCTGAGAGGCCCCATTCAGACGCACAGCAACAGTGTCCAAAAGCTCATTTTCGATTCCCATGGAGAAAGTTTCTTGATTAGCTCTGATCTGCTGAGTTATGGTTTATTTCTCTCAGAGCTCATGTACCAAATAATATATATGGGTTTATGTTGAATATCATCATTCTAACCTGGGTTTGATGCTAGTGGTGAACAATAACAGGTATTCAAAAGTAGGGCACATGATGCCATTCAATGCCCTTAAAAGCAGAATTATTAAATTTTAGTATCATACAGTCTTTCTTGATAGCGAGTTTTGGATTAGATTATCTGACAAGTTCCTTCCACTTCAATCACGTACGTTATCATTGAATAATGGGCAAGTATCTGCTTAGAATGGCAAAATGCTTTGGAATGCTCATTGTTTAGCCAAACCATGCAAAATATTTATATTACAATGCAGCTTTATTTTGTATGACATCTTTCATACAGAATAGCTATGGTAATGCAAAACCAAAAGCAAAAAAAAAAAACCCTGCACAGAGCTCCATATGGTAGGAAAAGAGTTAATAACAAATAAAAGAGTGAGGGAAAAATTAAGGTTATGGGTTCTCAGAAGTTTTTCATAGCATGGACCACATCTTGATTGCACCTCTGCAATGGAGACCACTCCTCCCATTCATGCTTGCATGACCATCATGTCTCATTCCCTGCTGCACAGACCACCTCCCATTTCCCAATCATACAACAGCCCTGTGGCAAACTACATCACTTGCTTGAGTGGAAAAATAATATTGGGAAAATGCTGATATATTTTTTAATTTTAATGTTTGGTCCTTTTCTTGGAAGAAGTTTGCAACAAAGTTCCCGTCTGCCTGGAGAAGCGGCTGGAAGCCTGGTGGCTGATGGTGGAGATGTCACCCTGTGACATAACAGGTCTCCACAGAACATCAGGAAATGATTCACAGACCTCCAGGTCTACAGAGCTCAGTTTGGGCATTAATGACTTAGAAGAAAGGCAGAAAAGGTACAGTTTTCCAATTCCAGCTGAAATTTCAGAAGAGATGACTGAGATGGAAGATATGGGAAGGCTTTTCTGGATGGCAGGAGCTGGCCAGAGAAGGTGGCTCTTCACCACAATGGCAAGATTTTATTAAGCGATAGAAATGACACCAGACCTGCATGCACAGACGGTAGTGGGAAAGGATATCTTGTATTGGAATGATTACGGTCAAGGCAGTTTGATTTTCTTGTTGTATCCATACACCCAGCATTATAGAATACCCAATATTCCATGCAGGGGTAAAATCAAAGGCTAAATTTTTAAAACCAGACTGATTCTGCACTTTCAAGCTTATGCAACAATCAGTCATGGGACCAATTAATTCCAGGCACTAATGATAGCATCTAGATTCCTAATTGCATGATAGCACCTGCAAAATAGGTGGCGGATGTATACCTTCTGTCATCTCTGTCTAACTACCTGCCATTGTTTCTGGGCAGAAAAATCAGAGGGCAGACTGAGGATCCTTTCAAATTGTGATCCTAAAAGTCTCTTGTCTTTTGCTATTTCTACATTTATCTGTCTGAAAGGGTTGATGCTCAGAATCCAAGGTAGTACAGTGGCTTTTTCATTAGGATTTTAAATGGTTTTCAGGCTAACTCACCCATTCGGCTGCACAAAGAAAGGCTAAATTGGGTATTTAAAAATTCCTAAAGAACTTGAAAAATATGTTCTTAGCCACAACTTCTCAAATAAATGGATTGTTTAAAAGAAGTTGTTGTGCATCTTATCCTTCACTACCTGAAAGGGGGTTTCAAAGAGGATGGCTCTAGACTGTTCTCAATGGTAGCAGATGACAGAACGAGGAGTAATGGTCTCAAGTTGCAATGGGGGAGGTTTAGATTGGATATTAGGAAAAACTTTTTCACTAAGAGGGTGGTGAAACACTGGAATGCGTTACCTAGGGAGGTGGTAGAATCTCCTTCCTTAGAGGTTTTTAAGGTCAGGCTTGACAAAGCCCTAGCTGGGATGATTTAACTGGGACTTGGTCCTGCTTTGAGCAGGGGGTTGGACTAGATGACCTTCTGGGGTCCCTTCCAACCCTGATATTCTATGATTCTATGATTCTATGATTCTATGATTCTATGATTATCCCCTCATAGGGTCACAATCGGAGAGATCTTATCCAAATAGACTTTGTTGAGACTCATGGAATTGTTTGGGTTGGAAAGGATGTCTAGTGAGTGGGATAATCCTGCCCTGTGCACATTATGCAGCCACTGAGAAGGGCAAGCATTCGACAGGGAAGTAACAACATCCAGGCGGTCTTTGGAAAGATTGCTTTTCTAGTAATGAAAATGAATTCCCGACTGTGGTGCAGCACCTACTGCATGCTGTAAATGACTCTTTAAAACCCATTATGTCAAAACATTCTCCTAAGCCTTCTACAACCATAATGTTTCGTTTTAAGCCTAATAATACAGTTCAGCACAATGCGTCGGGGAAGGAAATTCTATAATCCTCTTGCTTTTGTCTTTCCTGGCTATTAAATTGCAGATCATTTATTTTTTCATATTTAAGGCCATTCTATGCAAGGGCTGATCTTTACTGTCAGTTATTTAGAGCACTGGATACCTTTACACACATGATTTTAATAGGTAGAGCCACATGAGTACAGATGAGCAGGATCTAGTTTTTGTGTCATCATCCATTAATATGTGGGCTCAAGACGTGCTCTTGCTGTGAATTGGCAATGAGACATTGGAGCTTTTCACCTCTAGGTCTCTGGTTTAAATGCAGCCTAGTTCAGTGGTGTCTCTATCTAAAATCAGTTGTTTGTCTCCGTTCAGTTCCACCTTCTCACGGGTCAAAAGAAAGCAGCAAGATTAAGCTCCTAAATGAGTTTGGGAACTAAGCTTTCATCTCATCCTATTATTAATTACTATCTGTTTACATTATTGTAGAGCCTAGAGACCTCAGCTGAGATCAGAGCCCCACAGCACCAGTCACTGTCCAAACACATGATGACCGAAAATCGCTGTCCCCCCCAAAGAGCTTACAGGCTAAATAGACAAGACAGACAATGTGTAGCATGGGAAACAGAGGTACAGAGAGATGAAATGACAAGCCCAAGATCACACAATGGGTCAGCAGCAGAGCTGAGAACAGAACTTAGGTCTCTTGACTCCCGGCCTATTAGTCTAGACCAGACTGCCTCTCAGGTCAGGGAAAAGACAGGAACAGGAAGCCTATACTAGTGCTGTATCTGTTTAGCGGATAGACTCAAGACTTCAGGATTGTCGACCTGACAGTTTTTATTTTATTTTTTTTAATAAGGTATGTATAATATGATACAATGTGTGTGACAGATGGAATACATTTAACAACTACATTAATGGATGATAATGTATACAGAAGATCAATGTATTACACCATTTGCATGTAAGTTTGCTTAGTGTATTATCTTTGATACTGTGGTAGAATCAGAGATCAAGAGAATAAGTGTAACCCAATTTCATATGTTTTGTTGGCTCTTCGAACAAAAGTAGATGACTATTGAGTATACATTAAGCAACTGCAGCATGAAGAGCATCC
Source organism: Dermochelys coriacea (assembly GCF_009764565.3). NCBI lineage: Eukaryota > Metazoa > Chordata > Testudines > Dermochelyidae > Dermochelys > Dermochelys coriacea. The sequence goes on from NC_050074.1 coordinate 115,827,020, forward strand.
ATACGACACCCAAAACTTACTTGAATGGCTTATTTTGTCTTTGGCAGATTCTTCCTTCCATTCACTATTAATTTCTCTTCTACTGCTGAATTTGTTACACCTTTTAAGCATTGAGCTAACAGAAGGATTTCATAGAATCACAGAATATTAGGGTTGGAAGAGACTTCAGGAGGTCATCTAGTCCAAGCCCCTGCTCAAAGCAGGACCAACACTAACTCAACTTGTGGATCTCTATTTAGGACTACACATTCCCCTATGAGAAGGGTCACCAAAATTGATTTGATGGAGTTTTCCAAGGTATAGAGTTTATCCAACTGATCAAGGCTGAGATTTTCATAAATCAAAGCCTAATATCAGATTTCTAAATAGCTGACCTGATTTTCAGAAGTGCAGAGCACCAACTGAAGTCAGCGGGACTTATTGCATAGCCAGCACCTTGGAAAATCAGACCACTCATTCATGTGTCACAAAAGCACCAACGTTCCACTGCAAATCAATAAGACTTGGGCTTCTAAATCACGTAGGTGCTTTTAAACATGTACGTATAAAATCTTTTTATAGAAATCTTTTCCCAAATGCACATAATCTGTAATAAAGGTATATAATGATGTCAATGCAGTAGACATCCCTTTATAGATGTTCAGCTCTTCCTACAGAGGTCATCTGTGCCACATTTACTCATGAGACCAGCCAGATCTCTGTGGTCTACCACTGCATCATAGTCCACAGATTGGGAATCTCTGTTCTAGTCTAGATCTTCATCCAGTGCAGGACTGTCCCTAATGTATGCCAGTGCTCTATTCAGTCTACTTTTAAACATCTCAGTCAATCGTGTTTCTATTATTCACTTTCCTTGGGAAATAGTGACATAAAGAAAATATTCCCGTGAACTCCCAGGTACATAAATCAGAGAGGCCAGAATGAAACATCCTCAAACCTTGGGAAAGTTTAGGTACAGATGAACTTCACGTCTGACAGCTACCACTGCAACAGGCTAAACCAGTTCACCAGATCTGAACTCCCACCAACAAGCTTTGTGAATACCTAGTTTGGATCTAGACAGTGTATCTTGAGTCCATATCCAATATAAATTATTACAAATTAGGCCTAAGCAGATCTGTCTGGATTAAATTAGTACTAGCCTGGACCATCGCTCAAAACTCACAACAAACTCAGACTGAACTATTGTTGAGATTAAAAAAAGTTTCAGCTACTCATTTTGTAATTTCTTTCCCAATATCTTGCAACTCAGCTGGCCTTTGAGCTGGAGAAGAATGGCTCACATATGATGAGAAAGGCTCTTCTTAGAAGATTTTCAAGCCCAGTTTTGAAGACCCAACATTTCAGATGTTCATTCAGGATCAGACTGTGCCTGGTACTAAAAGGAGGGGGCAAAAAGAAGGGACATGTAGCTTCTCGCGCCCCTGCAGAATAACAGTCCCTGTACTCCTTCCTAACATCCCACAAACTACTTCACAGTGGAGGAAGGGTGTGAACCAACGGCCAACTGCAAAGCTGGCTCCATCCTAAGGCTTTGCTGCAGTATATACATTCCCTTAAGTGACTAAGAGCTCTGGAAAGAATTGTGCTTCCAAACCATTTCAAATTTGCCCATTTCAGTTAAAAGCTTTTAGAAATAAAATCAAATCAAGATTGAAGCACCAAATATCTTCAGAAAAAGAAAGGAATCAGGATTCAGAAAGCTGCCTTCCTGGTACCTTCTCTCCCACCCCCATCTACATTATATTTCTTGATCCTCAAAACTGGCTTCCTTAATGAGGTAAAACATCAGATTACAAAAGAATTTTTTTTAATGAGAATTCAGGGACATTTCTGGGTTAGTGAGAAGTATGAAATATTTAACCTCAGTTCAGTGGACTGCCCTTTATTAACATTTTCCTTCTACTCAGACAACCGTGCTTTCCAAGTACAACTGGTACGTACAAATGGTTTCAACCAGAAGGTGCGTTAGAGAATACTAATCAGGCATCGATTTTATTTCTTTGACTGAAGGATTTCATAGAATGTATCTCTGTGGGAGAGCCTTATCTAAGCAAATGGGCTCATTGGTTAAAATATAGCCATCCCTCGCCATCTCCCCTCACCTCCGCCCTCCCACATACACAGCAGTAAATAAAAATAATACCTACCTCTTAAAAGACTAGTGATAGGAGAGAAGTCAGTTCAGAAGAAGGTTGGGTGACACTACCAGGCACTGCTGCTCAGCTTCCATCTACAGTGAATGCTCATGACTGTGCTTGTGTCAAATATTGCATCTTGTCAAATACACGAACACGGTATGTGACTATCATGCTTGGAAAAGAAGCCAGACTGACACCTGACCAACAGAGACAAAACTCTCTATTTAGTGGCAACAGCTGAGCAATCAGCTTCCCCAGACTGTCCCACCAATGTGCCCCAACCTGGCTTTGAGATATACTTGTAGGTGTGTGAGGGGAGCTCAGTCTTGGGTTTATTTCTGTCTCACCTCTCTGGTAAAGCTACCACTTCATATCAATTGCCATAGTGGTTTTTTGATGTGTCCATGAGTGAAACCTCCCATCTGTTTCAAACAGGCCACCAGATAGGCTCCAGATAGTAATGATGTTCATACTACCAACCTGGGCTGGATTTGTATCAACTGAATCCATCTTCCTACCATGACCCATATTCTGACCCATCCTACGTAGTCAAATAGAATGTTTGCATTAAACTTCCTTAATACAACTGTGCTTTATATTTACATATTGTCTATCATCCTGAAGGTATGCCTGTGTTGAGTGTGGGATGGCTATATATGATTTTCCAGACACCTATTGTCCCAATGAAATGCAGTTCCATCTAGGGTAGAGGATAACATCCTGCATAGCATTGGAAATTTTGGCCAAGCACATTAGGGCAAATCTTCACATTTATGAAAGCAGCCATGGGATTTTAATACCCCAGCAGAACAGACAAGACTCACTGAGGAGACCACACTCAGTAACCTGCATTGGGCTGAACTTCTGAGTTGGGAAGGATGAAGAGATGGGAAGATCATGCATGGCTATGACTCTATGGTTCTGAAATATGGTGGTATTTCAAGATGATTGCTCATACTTCTAAGCCGTTGTGCTCCTGATTGCAGAATACATGATCCAATGCATGATGGATGATACAGTAAGTACGCTGAATATGGTTCTTTTAAAAAAAGGTGTACTAGACTGTCCATGAGCCAAGGTGCATCCATTAACATTCCAGAGAAGTATGAGGATGTACTGTACCTGGTACACTGAGAAGCACACTGAGTGCTTTCCATTTGGACATACCAGGAACATTCAGCCTCAGTCAAGCAGTTAAGAGAGAAAGAATGACCATTAGGGGGAACAATATCAGAAATGCAGATTCTGATAATGTTGAACCAATGTTCTATGAAATTATTAGCTAAATCTCTCTAGCGCATTTACACTTAAGGACTTAAAAGCATTTACAGACAGGGATTAATTAAGCTTCACAATTCACAAGCTTTACTTGATAGGTCGGGAATATTGTGTGAAATCCTGGACTCATTGAAGTTAATGGGAGATTTGCCATTGACTTTTATGGAGCCAGGATTTCACCCATTGTCCCGCTTTTTATGCTGGGATGAACTGAAGCACTGGGTTCAAGGTAACCCAGTGAACTGTTGATTAAGCCAATGTTACTACCTCATTTTAATGAAAGTTTAACAACAGATCTGAGGATTGATAGGAGATAAATCAGGAGCACAAGGCTGACGGAACAGGACGCTCAGACTTGAACGAAAACTGCAGAAACCCATTGGATTTGGTAAAACAGCGAGCAAGTACTACTGTATATATCAGAAATACAAAGGAAGTCAACCATAGCTGTACCTAAAGGAGAAGAACCCATTTGGAAGCCTGTTGCATATCGGTTATCGGATGTGGAAGCAGTAAGTACTGGAGTCTTGAATATGTACAATACTACTGGTGGGAGGAACTCCAGCATGATGTGAAAAACCTCAGGTGTTTTATTTGTTTGCTTATTTGATGTTTTGAATTGTTTAGTAGCCCAGAGTTACTCCTCTGTTTTTCAGTAGTCATGCTGTTTGTTACCCAGTTTTCGACAAAACCTTTAGGGCAGTGTACAACAAACTAACATTTAAAAAAAGGAGACAAGAAAGAAATCTGAAGTAAATGTGTCAAGAATGACACCGGCTTGCCACCCATTCTTTCACTAATGCATCCAGAATGGTACAAAATGAGAGACTGTGATTCTGTGTCTTAGCACCTCTTAGCAAAACACATTGCAGAAGTAGTTTAAAGCACTTTGCTCATTTAAACAGGTGTTCTCATTCAAATAATGAACAAAAAGGAAAGTGGACTTTTGCCATTCAGGTAGAATATTATCTTGCTGCTTCCAGACTGTAGAAAAACTATTAGCTTCAAAGGGAGTTGTTTATTAACACAATGCAAAAGTTTTAGTGTTACTTCTTGGCAACGTCTCTGGATCCTGATCTTACTAGCCTATAAACTCAACCTCACCCCCACACCCCAAAAATCACAGGTTAAAGGAAATCACCTTACCACTAGCATATCAGCTCCTTTCTTACATTTCTAACTGCTATTAAAACTTTATATGACCTTTCTTACAATGCCATTTAAGAGCTCTCCCAGTGCTGACTCTCTCTCGTTGTATTAGCATAAACTTTTACCTAAAGAAACAGTGCAGGTTTTTTGATCTGCTCTGGAGAAGCTCTGAATTATGACATTTTCCAGTTTGCCTGGAAAGAAGACGGCAGTGTGTCAGCTAAATGGGTTGCAGAGTCATAACCAATTCTGTGTGTGTGTGTAAACCACATATTTTTCTACATACTGTGACATATGTTGATTAACTGAACTCTATTAATTTATAAGACATATTCAGAACTTGTAGGATTCTGTGGTGTTTCGGAGCCAAACTGTATGGCAGGACAGGGAAATATTTTCTTCAATTTCTTTTCCCTTCTGTAGTAATTTTTCTGGCTCACTTTGTGTATCATGTCTAGACCTGTATAAAGGGTCAATCCTGCATGGTGCTGAGCTCTCTGGACCCAATCCAGCAAAGCATTTAAAGCTGCTTTCAAAATGACTACTCACCTGCTTAAAGTTAAGCTCATGCTTAAGTGCTTTGCTGGATCACAGCCAGCACACGTTGCACTTTGTAGGTTCAAGCCCACAGAGTCTGGTGCAATACTAAGGATTTATTTATTGACATGAGTTTGGGAGACTGCTTTACTCCCGAACTATACTGGTCATCTCAAACAAGAGTCAATAAGCCCTTATGCCACAACAAGATGCTGGAGAGAGGGGTTTGGGTTTTTGTTGTTGTTAATATTGACTTTTTTACATCTCTTTCCACTCATAAAGCAGGGTTGCCTTAGGGCTATCAGTATAACTGTATTGGCTTTAGACGGAGAATAACCTTACAGTTTGGCAATTTAGAAGGCTCTTAAAAATACCCTAAAATTATTTTACTGTGCATAATAACGCTGCAGTTTTTTGGTCCAAATTTTGAGCCTTTCCAGGTTCTAGAAGCAAGTGCTGCAAGTCCCATTGGAAAGTCAGGTATCTTCCCTTTCTGACAACGTAAACCTCCTGTGCCAACCCTGCAGGATCATGCCTATTGGACCTTAAACCCATCACTGATCTAGGCCTAAATATTGCCTATTCTAGGCATCAGATAAGGGAGGAGCTGTGAAAATTCCATGTGGGATGGAAAGTAGGAGACATGTTTCTGGGAGGATGGTTAGGAAATGAGGTGTTTGAAGCTGTTTGGAGGTTTGCAAATGTTAGGCCTGCAAATACTTACTCACACTATTAACTTTACTAAGGTAAGAAAAAGAGTACTTGTGGCACCTTAGAGACTAACAAATTTATTTGAGCATAAGCTTTCGTGAGGTACAGCTCACTTCATCGGATGTAGCTCACGAAAGCTTATGCTCAAATAAATTTGTTAGTCTCTAAGGTGCCACAAGTACTCCTTTTCTTTTTGTGAATACAGACTAACACGGCTGCTACTCTAAAACCTTTACTACTGTAGTTATAATGACATCGGTTTGCTGTGTAGACCAAACCTCTGTCTGGATTAGGCAGCAGAGTGCAAGAGAGGTGTTCAAAGGTGCATAAGAAATTGCAAAACCCTGTGCTAAATTTTATTTATCACAGAGTCCACAATTCATCACTTGGATCTTGTCCCCACACACATAGTGCCAACGTACATAATATATAGGTGAAATACGATACTGTGGTATAGGTTTTAGCAGCATGGCTTTGAGTTTGGCATTGCATTTAGGAGTGGTGAAGCTATGTATGAGTAATGCAGCTCATATCAAATGAGTGCTGATAAACTCCTTATGCCACCCTCCACCATTTTGTATTTTTGTGTGTCACATACGTTATAGAAGCACTGTATTAAGTGTGCTTTAAAAAAATTGAGAGAGACTTTTTTTTAATCCCTCTACTTGTAAAGCCAGGTGCCTGAGTTACCATGAACAAGACTTTACTGGGCTCAGAGGGAACTATAAAACCTCTGAAAAGTGATCTAAAATAGCTTGCTTGTAGATAAAAGTGTTATGAATTTAGGCTGAGATTTTCAAAGCCGCCTAAGGCATTTAGCTGCACAATTTGCATAGAAAATGAGTGGGAGTTGTGCCTCTAAATCTCCCAGGCAGGTCTGAAAATTTTCAATCTTTATATCTGTTATCTCAGTATCTTCCAGGGTTAGTATTCTTGCTGTGTACCATTTGGACACTTGGGATGAAAGCCTGGCTTACTGCAGTCAACTGTAGTTTTGCCTTTGACTTCAGTGTGGCTACAATTTCACCTCTGGACACTTCCTTTTCAATGGTATAAGGCTCCCATTCCTAGCCTTGCAGAGGTGTGAGATATTGGACTTTAAAGTCATGAGGTCGGATCTTCAAAAGCACCTACATGACTTATAAGCAGAAGTTCCACTGGAATTCAGTGTGGCCCCATCTGCCTAAATTATTTTGAAAATTCCATCCCACAATTTGATTTTGAATGTATAGAAAAGTTGCCAATGACCTAGGAGTGAACTTTGAGCCTTGGACAGGAGTGGTTCTAGCAGGCAAATTCTGCACTTTGGGTGGATGGTAGCTTTTGAAGCTCAGGGGTTTAGAATGTTTGAATAAATTCTGGGGACATGAATTAAAGCTCAAGCCTCCATCAGTGAAGACAATGGGAGTTTTGCTATTGAATTAGAGGAGCAGGATCAGACCTTAGTGAATAGAAAGTAAGTGAGGAAGTCAAAGGTACATGATAACATTATTTATCACATGGATATTTATGGCGTTTAAGTACATTTCCATATAGATGATTTATTTATTGCTTACTATCTAATTTGAAAAAGAAAAATATCCATTTGTAATGAGTCATTTGGTCATTCATGAGATTTTACTGTTTGTGAATCATGTGCGCACACACACACACACACACACAGAGCAGCAGCAGCAGAAATTCACTAATGGCCAAATGAGTAATTGCAAATAAATAGCTGGTAAGAAATATAATTACTTAAAATGGCAAATAAATGAACAAAGTACTTTTTTGGGGACAGTAGCCTGTGTTAATAAACATACTCTGTTCATTAATTAGCCATGGTCATAATAGACTAGTATGTTTTCGAGAGAACATGCCAAGGGAGTAATGAAGTTTTAGTAATAAGTGACCTCACTTGAGCACTGCTATTACAACCTCTGCCTTGAAGGCGGGAGAGATGTCTGGGCTGTGTATGCTAATGTTGGGGTATGTGGATTATTAACCGTGCAAAGGTTCTAGTGACTGTTCACATATTAACATACATACATGATGACCTCCAGGGCATGCTTCAAGCTCACTGTTTCCCCTCAGGTGTTTGAAAAGGGGGTGGGAGTTATAAGGGTGGTAAATGGTTCAAAAAGGAGGGTTATTCTAATTTTTAATTTGCCTGTTTTGTTGGTGGGGTGGAACTGCTGCAGTTTAGGCCTAAGGAAGGCAACTTTGGATAGTTGTATCCTAAGTTCTGTTGCGGGTGCTTAGAATGAATGACAGCCATTCTTTCTCATTCTGCCACAGTTGGTCCTCAAAGCCACAGCCAACTGCAAAGGAACAAAATCCCAACTTCTTTATGAACATAGTTGGTCAATGTTGAGATTAGGCCCGTCTGACTGGATACCCTTCCTTTTGGTCCATTAGGATCAGATTTTCAAAAGAGCTCAAAGACAGGTTTTCAAGGGCTCAACACCCACAACTGGGACCATATTTTCAGCTCCCCTGTGTAAGTGCAAAAGCTTGTCTTTCTCATCAGATATTGGTCCAATGAAAGGTTTCAGAGTAGTAGCTGTGTTAGTCTGTATTCGCAAAAAGAAAAGGAGTACTTGTGGCACCTTAGCGACTACCAAATTTATTTGAGCATAAGCTTTCGTGAGCTACAGCTCACTTCATCGAATGCATCCGATGAAGTGAGCTGTAGTTCACGAAAGCTTATGCTCAAATAAATTTGTTAGTCTCTAAGGTGCCACAAGTACTCCTTTTCTTTTGGTCCAATGAAAGATATTACACCTCACCCACCTTGTCTCTCTCATCTCTTGGGACCAACACGGCTACAACAACACTGCATACAGCCCCCCTTTAGGCACCTAAATAAGGGTCAGGTTTTCTAAAGTGTTCGACACTCAGTAGTTCCCATTATGAGACAGACAGGCCCCAAAAGAACTCAGCACCCAATAAGCATCCAATGTGCTGAGCACTTTGGAAAATCTACCCATTCATTTTGGTGCCTAACTGAGAGCTGAGCTCTTTTGAAAATTCTAGCCTTACTTAATAAATAAGATCCTGAAGTTATTAAAATATGCTGGAAAGGTAATGGCTTTTAATAGCACACAGTATTTGCTGTACCAGATCAGGTAAGTGGTCCACCAAGTTGAAATGATTACAGTGTGTCTCCTAAGAAGGAACCCAGTACTTGTAATTCCACCAACAGCGTGTGTGGGATGTGGAGCCAGAAATACTGTAAGAAAGGGAAGGAGTACTTGTGGCACCTTAGAGACTAACAAATTTATTAGAGCATAAGCTTTCGTGAGCTACAGCTCACTTCATCAGATGCATTTGGTGGAAAAAACAGAGGAGAGATTTATATACACACACACAGAGAACATGAAACAATGGGTTTATCATACACACTGTAAGGAGAGTGATCACTTAAGATAAGCCATCACCAGCAGCAGGGGGGGGAAAGGAGGAAAACCTTTCATGGTGACAAGCAAGGTAGGCTAATTCCAGCAGTTAACAAGAATATCAGAGGAACAGTGGGGGGTGGGGTGGGAGGGAGAAATACCATGGGGAAATAGTTTTACTTTGTGTAATGACTCATCCATTCCCAGTCTCTATTCAAGCCTAAATTAATTGTATCCAGTTTGCAAATTAATTCCAATTCAGCAGTCTCTCGTTGGAGTCTGTTTTTGAAGTTTTTTTGTTGAAGGATAGCCACTCTTAGGTCTGTGATCAAGTGACCAGAGAGATTGAAGTGTTCTCCAACTGGTTTTTGAATGTTATAATTCTTGACGTCTGATTTGTGTCCATTCATTCTTTTACGTAGAGACTGTCCAGTTTGGCCAATGTACATGGCAGTGGAGCATTGCTGGCACATGATGGCATATATCACATTGGTAGATGCGCAGGTGAACGAGCCTCTGATAGTGTGGCTGATGTGATTAGGCCCTATGATGGTGTCCCCTGAATAGATATGTGGTCAGAGTTGGCAACGGGCTTTGTTGCAAGGATAGGTTCCTGGGTTAGTGGTTCTGTTGTGTGGTGTGTGGTTGCTATAGCCAGGGAAAAGCAGATATGCCACTTCTCTGTAAAGCCTGAGTCCTGTTAGAACACCAATGGATATATCGACTACACAGCATATTGAACCAACTGGGAGGAAACCTCCCAGGTCAAGCAGCAACTTCACAATGCTGTCTACACAGCTATTTTTAGAACGTGAGTGCCACTCGCCCAAGTCTGTCAACCCAGGCTGAGGTGTTCACTTCTGCTAGATCTGAAATGCTGTATAGACATACCCAATGACTCTACGAGAGGCCAAATCTCGCTAAAAACATGATTGGGCTTGGTTAACTTGCAAGTGTCATGCTTGAGCCTAAGGAGGTGTAAAGAAACTGTGTCCAAGGACTCCAGGAAACTTTGAAATCTAAAAACCAACCAACTACCTGTTTAATTTTATTTTAGGATATCATCTAAGCAGAGTTAAGTGGGGCTTAACTCTGCTTTACTGACTCCCAATTAAACTTCTCACATTAAAAAATAATGTTTCTTTGGGGAAGGGAAACGTTTTGATATTAAGAGGTTTACAAAAATTCTCTGAAGGCTTGTCTAACACAGGATAGTTGCACCAGTTTAACCTAAATGAACCGATTTAAATTAAAACCTGGGTAGACAGTATTATTTCAATTTAGCTTAATACAATAAACAATCAAATTAAAATATATACACAGAAATTGCACTGTTACATTGATTTAAAAAAAGAAAAGGAGTACTTGTGGCACCTTAGAGACTAACAAATTTATTAGAGCATAAGCTTTCGTGAGCTACAGCTCACTTCATCGGATGCATTTGGTGGAAAACTTAGGCTTGAATAAGTTTTCCACCAAATGCATCCGATGAAGTGAGCTGTAGCTCACGAAAGCTTATGCTCTAATAAATTTGTTAGTCTCTAAGGTGCCACAAGTACTCCTTTTCTTTTTGCGAATACAGACTAACACGGCTGCTACTCTGAAACCTGTGATTAGTTCAGCTTTCACCTAAAACTACTATCTACAGTAGAACAAGCTGAACTAGTATAAATCAGGGTTCAAATGATTTAGGGACATAGGTCTGGAAGGGATCTCCCGAGTCATCAATTCCAGTCCCCTGCCATCCATTTCAGAGTGTCTGCATACAAATTTGCACAGGTTTAAATAAACCTGTTTAAAATTGCACCTTGAAGTCTGGTCTTGACTTAGGAAAGTAGCCAAGTTTATATTGGGTTTAGCTAACATCAGCTACCTAACCTTGACCCCTTTTCCAAGTCTCATAAATCCAGTTAAACCGGTGCAACTTTGTGTACACCCAGGCTTAAATGGCTCTCCCCTCCCTATCTTCCTTCTCTCTCCTGTCTCCTCTTCACTCCCTCTTTTCTTCTCTCTGTCTCCTTCCATTTAATCTCCGCCTTTTCTTCGCTCATTACCGCTTAATGACCTGGTAATGAGCATTAAGCAGCAATTTAGAGCAAACAAAAGAAGGGTAAATGGGAGAGAGGGAGGGGCAGGGCAGGAAAGAAAAGCAGTTCTGCAGGTGACCAGTTAGGCCCTAAAATCTCTTCCCTTGGTAGGTAGACATTTGAGGCATTTTCTACAGCTATGGAGTCAGAGTTGCTACAAGCCCCTTGTATAATCTTTAAACGCTTTACAAGCAGTTTCATTTCCATGAGGAAAATCTGGCTGCTGGGTAGGTGTATGCTCAACATCTTCCTCTGGGGAGGGTGGGGTAGACGTGTCCTACCCTAATTCTTCTGGCTCTGCCAAATTGATGCTAAGGTGCAGGATAATGCAATATATTCCCTGCATGCATGGATGCATGCCCACATCTGAAATGCATCCAATGAAGTGAGCTGTAGCTCACGAAAGCTTATGCTCAAATAAATTTGTTAGTCTCTAAGGTGCCACAAGTACTCCTTTTCTTTATGGAAATGAAAATGACTTCTGCAGACTCCCATATTAAACATCAAGTTACAGGGAAGTGGGGAATAGATGACTCCAGGGAACGGGAATGCCAGGGTGCCTAAACTTTACCCAATCCACTGCCACACTGGCAACTTGCCAGGAGCTTTGAGGCCACACTTAAATGCTATGAAATGGAACAAATTGTGGTGACAGCTCTCACCTTAATGTGAAGTTGTGAGCAATGGAGACTACAGGTCCCAGAATGCAATGCTCCTTGTTAATCTGACATGTTTAGATGTAGCACTGCAAGTAGGGTGACCAGATATCCTCATTTTCTAGGGACAGTCCTGATATTTGTGTCTTTTTCTTATATATGCTCCTATTACCCCCCACCCCCGTCCCAATTTTTCACATTTGCTGTCTGGTCACCCTAACTGCAAGTGGCATGACATGAATTAGCTGCATGAGGCAAAGACGAAATGATTAAAAGAGAAGAGGAACATACTCCAGTGGTTACAACACAAGACTATAGGGTCAGGAGACCTGGTTTGTATTCCTGACTCAGTAACTGACTGACCATATGACTGTGGGGGAAGTCACATGTGTTAATGCTGCCACTGATTTGAGGTGCCTTGTGTTTTGGAAATTTTGGGCCTAGTTTTGGAAATTTTGGCCTTAATTGAAAACTCTGGTCTTAGAATCATAGGACTGGAAGGGATCGTGAGAGGTCATCTAGTCCAGTCCCCTGCATTCATGGCAGGACTAAGTATTATCTAGACCATCCCTGACAGGTGTTTGTCTAACCTGCTCTTAAAAACCTCCAGTGATGGAGATTCCACAACATCCCTAGGCAATTTATTCCAGTGCTTAACCACTCTGACAGTTAGGAAGTTTTTCCTAATGTCCAACCTCAACCTTCCTTGCTGAAACCTCCTTACCCTTCTGTGGTGGTTGTGAGTCTTAATTCATTCTCGTTGGTTCAGCCGTTTGAAACACTCGGGGGGAAAGTACATGATATTATGATTTCAATAATTTACTTTAATCCTGCTTCATTTTCCTCAACTGCCACAATAGAGCAAAGATTTTAACCTCCACACTGCAGATGGACCAAATAATTTGAATGACTGAAATGGCCCTGCAGCACCAGTACCAGGGGAGTGTCAGTGAATGCGTCCTCTGTCATGCTACCATTCACTGGCTTCATGGCACTATTGCTGATGGCCATTCCAGGCTGTCTCTCTTCACTGTTAGGCAGCCAAAGGTTGCATTAACACAAACACATACACACTTACAAAATTTAATTAAAAGTAAACAGGGTAAACTGGTTTTAAGGTAGCCTGTGTAAAGTGCATTGAATTTCCTTTGGGATACTATGCGATTTAAAGCCCTGTGCTCTCACAAGCCCAAATCTTTCGTCAGCAGGTGTTCTAATGCCTGCGCCCACTGTCACGGATGTCACTGAGGCCAATCATTTAGCAACATTCCAAAAGGGATTAGAAGTTGGTATGGATAACAAGAATAACTTTATAATGGTTTATGCTACCAAAGAGAATATTGGAAAGGAGATCAAACCTCATGTGTCACAGTTTAAACCAATCTCTAACTATTAGAGTGAGACCTTTGGAAAGTGGCAGAGGGGATTACCCCACAGTCGCCTACTGTAGGGTTCTTGCGCCTTCCTCTGAAACATCAGGTACAGGCCCCTGTGAGAGGCAGGATACTGGACCACTAGTTGGATCGAGAATGGCAATTCTTATATTTTTATCAGGCAAAATTCCCATTGACATCAATAGGGCGCTATTCCCTAGCAAGGAATTCACATTCTAATGGCTTAATCTGACCCCATGACTCCTGTATAAAACACTAGGGCCTTGCTTCATTCCAGTGGATAGGTATGCAATCTAGGTATGTCACATAGGGTTGAGCATGAGTTTGTCCCAAGATCTGCTATGGAAGAGCAGAGGAAATCAGAACTGTTTTCACAATGTTGCAGAAGTTTCACTGCCTTGAGTAGTCATTACTGCATTAGGTTGTACCACTGAGGTAAATTATTATTAATAATAATATGCTATTTTTATTAAACTTGACATCTCCTTTCTTCTCAGCCCCATGCTTATTATCAGCCTTGTAACAACAAAAAAAGGAAAGTTTTATCTCCATCCCATCATCTCATCACACAGAGTCTGCTTTGGGGAGTGTACAATAATCTGCAGAAAACCTTCATGCTCTCACACCTACCAAAACATGCAATATTAATTTGGATTATTACTTGTATTTACTGCACAAGCAAGTCTAAACTTGTTAAAGGCCAGTGCAAAGATGTGGGATCAGTTCTGTCATTTGGAACATCCTGTGTGCTACCTCCTCTCAGAAATCAAAAGGAAAATTACCTCACTTTTATTAATCATCCTTTTTCCTACAAGATTTTACCTTTTGTTTTGCAGCAGTCACAAGGGGAAGGTGTGTTTTCTGTGCTGCTATGAGATCTTGACAGTTAATGGAACTCTTTGATTTTTAAATAAGTGTTATTCCTCTGAGTGTACAGTATAAACCTAACAGGCAAGGGACTGTGCCTTTAAGTTCATCAGTTTCCCCAGTGCTGTACTGGAAGGATTGGACTGAAACTTTAAACATTTCTAGCCATACCTAGCATATGTATAATTTATAAGCCACACACCGTTTGCTGTCAACTAGGCGATTGATCTGACTCGGATCTCGTTAATTATCCTCCACATACATTATACGTTAACAGATCTTCAGTATACTGTGTATCAATATTAATAAGATTATAAAACACTATTGATAATTAGGAAGAGAAAGAGACCAGGCCTTTGATGCACTCTGTTACTAACGCCCCTGCATCTCTAGATTAAAAAGAGACCACTTTTCGTTTAATAATATCAGATCAGTACATCCATCTTCTAAAATGCTTTATTAAGAGAAAGCTAAGATTTGCATCCCTATGCAAAGGGCTATTTGAAATTGATTATGGAGGCATCATTGATGTGAGAGAAATTTGTTTCTCTGTCTCGACTAAAGGGAGGGTCTAATAGGGCAGGAGGGATTTAAGGTGGAGCGCTGCACACTTTGATCTTTGATCAGTAAATTCCTATTTTTCTTTGTCAGGCTATATTTGGTGAGCCAGATTGTCTTGTTCTGGAGGAAATTAAATAGAATGTCATACTACTTCCATTTTAAAAAACAACATCTATATTATCAGACTCTAAAAAAGAAGAATGGCAAATTAAAAGGCAGAATTAAATCCCAATATATTACGTATTTTTGATTGCATTTTTCCTTATGGGTTTGTTGTTGTTTCTTATTTTTCTTTTTTTTTTTTTTGGTGCTACCTGCCTTTTATGTTTTCATTAGATTCATAAATTTGTGAACATCAAACAGCTCCCCTACCCCCGTCACTAATTAGAACTCTGAAACATTTTGTCTCTAAATCAAAACAGGTGAACTTTGCTTTGCTGAGGGAGGAAGGGAAAGTGGAGAACCTGAAAGTCAAGGACGGAGTTCAGGTTTCCACATTACTCATCCCCAATCTGTAGCACAAAGAAAAGGAGTACTTGTGGCACCTTAGAGACTAACAAATTTATTTGAGCATAAGATTTAATCTGTAGCACATAAAGCTAAACAGGTTTTGAAAGCAGTACCGAAACCATCTATTTGTTTATCTGTATGGATTCCGTCACCCTGGAATAAATCTGAGTGTAGTGTTAGTTGGCCCTAATCCCAATGACCACTGACGTCAATGGGTGTCTCTCTATTGTCTTCAGTGGGTTTTGGATCAAGTCTTAATGTGGGTCAACTTCCACACTGCAAATGGAAAAGGGAAAAGGATCTCAGCATCCCTGTCTAGACAGGGGAAATTTCTCCCCATTGCGGACACTGTTTCATGCCATTGGTGTTGCCAGCATTTGGAGTCCTAGTATAGATGAGCACCCAGCTACTGCTGATGTAGGCCACATGGCATCTAATCCTGCTCTGAACAGGTCTAATCAATAGGGTGCATTAAGCACCAGTGGCAGCCTGTGTTCCCAACGCTGCTAACACTGATGGAGCTGACCCAGTGTTAGCGACAGGGGGAAAAATTTTCAAAACGTCCTTAGAGTAGATAAGGCCTGAGTACTGTATCTCGTGCAAACCTTGCTTGATGCTACATCTCCATGCTGCCATCAATGGTGTAAGAAGAAGGCTCTGTATTCGGATAGGCAAACTCCTCGTGAGATGCTCTCAAACCATATTTTAAATTCACAAAACTTGGCAGAGGTCACACATTTATTTTCCCTGAAAGATGCCATCGTACACTTCTCATTTCCAGCTGAATGGAAGACTATGACCTGTATTATGAATAGAATACTCCCCAAAGCCTTGTGAGTTATATGGCTACTGGGAGGGAGCAAGGTTTTAGGAAATGGGCGGGCACATGGGGAATATAAAGGTCCTATGTTTTAATCCTGGCTCTTCCACTGACTTGCTGTGGGAAGCCCTTCTCATCTCACTGGGTCTCAGATTCTCCGTCTATTAAATAGGCTCATAATGCTTAATTACTTACTGGTGTGTTGCAAGATTTAATTTGATAATGACTATGATGTGCAATACAAATGCTAAGTGATAGTAGAGTATTCTCATTAGAATGCGTCTCTCTTGACCTCTCCTGTCCCATTTTTCATGGTGCTGTTGTATTAGTTTTTTCAATACCCATGCTCTGCTCCATTTTTCCTCATCTCTCTTCACTGGATTCCTCTTACCCTCTCTCTGTATGTGTTTATATTGCTCTGCCTACATTCTGCTCTCCATTTTTCAACCTAATTTTTCCATTAGGGTTTATTCTTTCTCTACACCACTCTGCCAGTCTCTCCCAAGAGAAAAAGCCAACTGATGTCAAGTCAAGTTTTCCAACCTATGTTCCTTGAGTGCATTTGAAATTAGCCAAAATGATTTTGTCTATCCTAACGTGAGGGCCACCATCTTGGCAGACACCAGGAATTAAATCAGGGACCTGCAAAGCTAAGGGAAAATGAGGGGCTACAGAGCTAATGAGCCAAACCTCGAGCACTGGCACTGGAGCAGAGTCATATTCTCTGTGGATTAAGCACAGAGGAGGACCTATAACAAACTGACCAATTGATTACACTTCATTCTCTAACTTGCTTCTAGCCTGGATTAAAATTTGCATAGCAGAACACGCAACCCATTTGTAGTGCTAGTGTGGAGATGGGTTTACATCTGGCTTGCTCTCAAAGCAGAGAGGCCTGGGAAGGAGGAGTGTAAGGAAACACAGATATCAGAGAAGTTATGCAAAAAAAGGAGTCTTAAAAACTCACTCAAAGGGTAAAATCGCTTATATTTTATGTCTGGATTTTAAAATTTTAAATTACTCTCCTCCCCCTTTCTGGCGGGAGATTAGAAGAAGAGCACAGGGAGAGGGGGAAACAACACTAAATACAATAAAGACTAAAGAGAGAGAAAAAAGCAAAACGAATAAACCACCCAAAAAGGGGAGAGATATCAAAAAGAACTATAATTTTAGGTCTCTACAATTCAAAGCACCTGGGTGGGCTAAATATATTTTCAGAGGATTGCTGTAACTTGTGAATCTAGGTTTCAAGGACATGCTGGTATCATTGAATTCAGCATTTAGTTAATAGTGTGTAGTGGTTTCCACTTTTGAAGTCAAGTTCACCATTGACTGAAAACATGCCACTTAGTCGCATGCCCACTCTCTGAACCAAAATTTGCTTCTAGTGCAAGAATTGTGCAAGTAACACCAGCTGTGAAGTTGGCCCTGGTTATACCTGGTGATTATATGGCTACAATACTTCTGTGATAGATACACACATCTCTTCTCTCTCGTTCTCACATCCTATTCATTCCAGAACTTACATACTGTTTAGGTACAAAAGAGTACATTAACATTACACTGCATACTACATTTTCCTGAAGATGCCTCATTGTCGTATGCCTAAATCTGGAGACTCAGAATATCCTAAAAGTAGGCAAATCAATGGCACTTACATGCATTAGGATGTTTACAACAGGTGATAGTTAAGAGCAGTGGTTGGAGTTTTCAAAGGGGCCTAATTCCATTTGGACAGCCCCAACTTGAACATCTATTGTAACCTTAAATAAGAGCTTTAAAAAAAACTTTGGGGCTAAATTCTGCCACTGCTGTGAGAATAGTTGCACTTCCTGTTAAAGTGCTCAAAATAAAATAACACTATCAAATAAAATAGGTAATAAGAAGGCTGACACCAACCCCTCCATCTACCTCAATCTATTCAGGGCAAGAATAGGAATAGAAAATTTAGGGGCAGGAGGATGCTGTGGAGCAGGAACACAGCTTGGTAGAGATGACTGCTTATGTGTGTAGATCACACCCTCATACCTGTGCCTTTTCAGATGGGATAGAATAGAGCAGGTGTTTTCTTCCCTGAGTAAGCACATGGCAGGTATCTTAGTGTTAACAGGAGGAACATATGACACTCCTTTCCAGAAAGTGGTCCTATATGTCTAAAGGAAAGCTCGGAAATAAAACAAGAATAATGATACTTTGCACTTGCATCTTTCATCCCAAAGTTTGTCACAAAAATTCATCATCCACTATCAAGACCCTGCTTCCTCCCCTCTAAAAAGTGAGTTGGTCTGGAGGAATGGCAATCTATTTTTAAATGTGCAAGTGCCTGTTTAGCATAATTAAGTGCCTAACTGAGGGCCTAGTAAACGTATGTACACATGTAATCATGATTCACGTACAAGCTTTTTTCTTTTCTTTTCTTTTTAAATTGGCTCATTCTCAGAGCCCTACAGATTAAAATAGTGTAAGATAGGTATGATATCGAAATCATAGGTATGATTTTAAAATTTTTCTTTAATATAAAGTTTTACAGAGTTTAAAAGAAAACCACACACACAAAAATGCTCAGGCAACTGACACAAGCTTATATATAAAGGAGGAGAAATTAAACTTTATAAAAGAATGTAAGCCAGACCTAATAAAACATAGGCATAGTAGAACACCTCACTGATATGTGATCCACTGGCAGAGACTGAGTTTGGATAAGAAATCACTTATTGCTTAGAGAGGTGACTTTACTTTAAAATTAGAGCTCATCAAGCAGTTAAGCCTGGTGGTAGGAGCTACTATAAGTGTTGTCTTTTAAATGTGATGTACCATAAAACTAACGTACCTGATCATTTCTCACAAGAATGCGGTCATTGAACCTGGCCAATTTCCAGCTGTGTTCTGCCTGCCCAAAATTCTATTTACTGTGTCAGCTGGAATATAGCATTCTTCTCTCCCTGATATGAACTGTTATGTGGCGTTGCTGTATGTTATGGAACGGCTGCAATGTTTCACCCCAGTTGTGGCTCCATATTAGTGTCATGTGAAAAGGCTTCTATGTAGGTCTGATTCAAAGTCTACACAAATCAGTGGAAAGACTCCCATTGACTTGAAAGGGCATTGGGACAGGATCTACATGAATAAGTTTGCAAAGTGCCTTAAGATGAATGGTGCACCAAGTCAGTTAATGGTTATTAAGATTATGAAAAGACTGATAATCTTCCCATATTGATCCATATGTAGTAGGTAGGTGGGTGGGAGAGTGGGCAAGAGACAGATGGGAAAGGATTTCTCTTGCTTAGAATATTTACAAAGGACCAGTTTAACTCTTTCAGGTGAGGAAGTATTTCAGGACTGTAGATCCAAGATACTGAAAATCTGTTAAGAGTTAAAAAGGGAATGGGGAGAAAGCATCAGTATTTTAAGGTAATTAATAGTTGTGGTTAAGGCACTAGACTAGGACTGAGGAAATCTGGGTTCAGCACCAGACTCTGCCATTTACTCCTGGTGTGACCACGAGCAAGTCACCTACTCTCTCACTCTCAGGTCCCCATCTGTAAAACCGTGATAATAATATAGCTTAGCCTCCATTTTATAAACACTAATGTTACGAACAACCCAGTATATGAACCAATTTTCCCAATGGAAAAAAAATTCCATAACAAAAGTGATGTTGATGAAGAACAAGACAACAGACTTTCACAGTCCAGTGCCTTCAGTGCACTGTAAATCACTTTGTGTGGTTTGGAGGAGCAGAAGACAAGGATGCAGGGCACCATACTGCAATTTATGCACCAAACCTACTGTAATTTTGAGATGTTCGATTTTATGAACTTTCTGAGCTTATGAGCTCCTCAATCTCCAATTAGTTCAGAAAATAGGGAGTCTGCTGTACTTCCTTGCTCCGACCCTTTGTCTGGCTTGTCTACTTGGTTTGTAAACTCTTTAAGGCAGGGAATGTCTCTTAATAGGTGTTCGCACAGCTCCTAGCCCAATGGGCCTGATCTCAACTGGCAGTGGGAAAGCACAGAAGCAGCAGACTGTGTATTCAGTGCAAAGATAGGAGCTGAAGATGAGCAGCAATCATATCATACTCCAACCCAAATGTCTCATACTCTACCCTACCGGACTTACAGTTTGACCGGAAAGGAGATGGGATAAAGTCCTGAGAGATCCGGCATGTGAGATGAGCAATTGGCTATTGCAACCCAATGAACTCACTTGGACTATTGTTCAGTGCTTTATGTTGTCACTGACTTCATAGTGGACGTCCCAGAACCTACCAGCGTAAGTGACGTGCTTGACAGTCTTATCAGAGGGACTAAAAGGGTGTGGAAACTGAATTATCCCGAGACGTGGTTCGTCCATGTTTGGTTGGTGCAGCATGGAGTAACTTGCCCCGCTTCTGTTCATGCTGTATTTGTTCTGTGTTTAAGCAGGAGTCTTCTGTCTCTACTGTTGTCAATCCGGTACCCTTCACTGGGACTAATACACTTAAAAGAAAAAGAAAAAAAAAAAGCATATGGCTCCTGAAGTCGTCAGAGCGTGCACTAAAATGAGACCCTTCGGAAGCGCTGGTAGTACTCTGTATTTTCTCAAATTAGGGTAGTGGTTTACTGCTTCACAGCATTTCTGACAGATTGTGCCAATTTGTGGTGTGGAACCATCATTGCCCAGATGTCTGAAAGGATACATCATTATCGGGATGATGCGCCAGGTGGGTGTCCAGCAGAGAGTGATTATTACGTAACTCCTTGACGTGGTACCGAATAATGGCTCTGTTGTACTGGGTTTTGCATAATATTAATCTTTTCAATGTTATTACATTGGGTGCAGTAGGAAACAAAGGAAAATATTCTAGCTTGGACAATCACCCATTTTCAAATCCTCACAACATTTCCATTTGTATTTTAAAGGAAATTTACTTTTGGGGTTTTTTTTTGTTTTGGGTGGAGAATGAAGTGCAATGCATTGAAACACAAATCTCTATCTCTTGGAGTTTTCTTGCTTTAATGAATAGATGGACTGTTTGAAATATAACAGTTTTAAAATGCTTTCACGCTCAAAATGTTGTGAGGTCTGACACATTTCAGAGAGAAGAGCGTTTTTGTGGTATAATGTAAAAAATTGCACACACACATAGGCTGCTGTCAGTGGATCTGCACTTGGGCCCTCCCATTAATATCACTCTCCATAGGTTTCAGAGTAGCAGCCGTGTTAGTCTCCATAGGATAGCAGTTGGCAGGAGTTTTAATTTTAAAATCCAAGACGGCTCATGTCTAGTGCTCTGGCCCTTATTCCCCTGGGTTTTTGAAGCCACTTGAGCCACTTGTCTGGAGCCTGCTTGCTTTGATCTCCTCCTGAGTCCTGCAAGGCTGGAGAGTTCTACAGGGGAAATTGTGAATCTTGTGCTCCCATCTCGAATCTCGTCCGTGCCAGGAAATCAAGGAAATGCTCCAGGTTTAATTTTTCCACTCTCACCCAGAAATTAAAACTCCTTCATTAATCTGGTCTTAAATTTCAACTAGCTGCTGCTGCTTAAAATGGTAATAAATATTTCATACACAATTGTGTTGCGTTCCTTGCTGTGTTTATTAAATGGAGTTTCTCATAATTCCAGTTATTCATTTTAATAGGTCAGGACTTGGCTGTGATTTAAACAGACCACTGAGGAAACGGCCATGGTTAAACATTGTAACAATATGGATTATTAATTTAATTGGCCAGCTATTACTTGTTTTGACTCTGTGCTAACACATTTAGCTCAGTCTCTTGTGGCCTATAAACCACAAAGGTCATGACTTCAACATTCAGAAGAATGGGAAAAAGAATCAGGGCTGAGATTATGAGGAAAAATAGAGAAACTGTGTGGGGAAGACAGAGTGGGGAAGGCTAAGGGCTTGCTGGAGGCAGTGCAGGGCAAAAGGGGATTTATTTAGTAGCTAAGCAATAGAACATCCTAAACCACCAGCTGAACCAGCAGCTGCTTTCAGTCAACATCCCTCTGTGGTGATTTCAGACAGTGCTTTTACCTTTAGATATAAGATTTTAACCCCCCATATTTAATAACACAGTTATTTTATTTCTGACTTTCTCTCAGATAGTAAAAAAAATATACCACGCCGTGAGCTCAGGTGTGAATAATCAGTGATAATATTTATAAGTGACTGAAAAGCCAGGCACGGCCAGCTTTTACATTTTTACAGCACTTTTACTGAAAACCATTTGGGATGCTAGTTAGATGCTAGTGGGGTGAGAAAGGTATATTCCAAAGGGCATGCTAGTTGAAGGGAATAGCTCAAGAAATGTGGGTTTTATCTTTTGTGCACAACAGAGGCAGTACAATTTACACCATAGATGGCTCTGTTTTGAAAAGGGTCAAATCTTTCCATTGATTTTTATGCAAAACTCCCATTGACTCCTAATAGGAATTCCGTGTATTGAACGGTGGCAGGATATGACCCATATTTGTCTTGGCAACTGTGTCAGTGGGCAGGGTTTCCATATTAATGCTTTTGCTAAACATGGTCTGTGTTCAACTTAATAAAGGTACTCAGATATTACGGTAATGGGAACTATACAAGTACAAAGGTAGACAGATAGATTAGGCAGACCAGCAGACACATATGGGTCTCTGTTTGCATTGTTTCTTGTCAACCATATGCTTTGTTTTGGACATCTGGAACAGGCTGGGATTTTTAGCCGTGCCTGTACCCAACAGAACAGACCATTAACTAAGATTAACATGGAACAAGTACAAAACCTTTGTCTGAAACTGCAGGCTCCAAACAGCATAACTAATAGAGGAAATGGCAGTGTGCACATAATCAGGAGTGGCTAATGCCCAACATAAATGGTGGGGCAGCAAAGCACAATAGATCTCCTCTCACCATCCTTTCCTATCCCCTCCCTGCAGGGTGACCGGACTTTCAAAGCAAGACATTGGGACACAGAGAAAGGAGGACACAGTGTGCGGGTGGGGTGGGGATGAGGTAGGTCATGGAGGCAGGCGGTGGCAAGAGAAGATTCCCTTTCAGAGTGAAAAGCTCAGATACTTTGCAGTAAAGGGCTGTGTAGAAGCAACCTGTATTTTTCCCCTCCGTGTGCCTTGTCCTGTTTTCTTACACTCACAGACTCTTCTCTGCCTCCATCTATCCCCTCCCAAATCTAGCTGTTACACTCCCAACTCCACTACCCAAACACCTTCATTCAGACAATTCACTCCACCCCCCTTTCCTTCATCCCAGCTCAGAACTCCTACAAATCCGCTCAGCTACTGCCAGCCCATACTTCCTCATTCAGAGATCCCTCTCTTGCACAATCCCACTTTCTCACACCTACCAGGTGGAGAAACCCCCTCCCCCGTGACCCCTGCCCAACCACTCAACCCTTTTCACTCCCCTGACCTCCTCTCCTTCCCCATCCCTACAACGCCTCCCACTCCTACCTGTTCCCTCAAGCTTAGAACCCACCTCCCAGCTTGGAAAAGGCCCCTCTGGGCTGCCTTCCCCAGCTCAGAACACAGCCACCCTCACCCTCCCGGCTCAGAACCATTCCCTTCCCATCCAACTCCCCCAATTCTGACATTGTGAGGCCGAGAGAAGCAGGGTCAGAGGCAATGAGGTGGGACCACAGCTGTAGGGACCCCTGAATCCTAACTTCTGTGGCTGGGGACTCATTGGGATATATCCCCTGAAAGGCTAGAATCCCTGCCCCTATGCCATGTGGCTGTTTTAGCCCATGTGCTGCAGGAATCCTGCTGGTGTAGGAATCTAGCTACACCAGTGTCAGGCACCATAAGACACCCCGAGTTGCTGCTGCAAGTTCCACACCATACATACACTGTGTATAGAGCAGCTGACAGCCGGGGCCTTCTTTTGCGAGACTTAGCACCACCTGCCGCTCATGACCAGATTCTCCCATATATAATACTGAATTTGTTACTGATTTGTTTTTCAGTTCCTGAAGAGCACAAAACATGCGTTATTTCATTCACATCTGAACTCAGAATGGCATCTGCCTCACAGCTGACCCTGTAGCAGGCATTTAAAAGTACAGCATGCAGAAAACAGAAAGGTAATACCTGATTGGATACATAGGTACATACACCACAATCAGCATTGTGAGGTGAGCCAAAGCTGCAAAATTTGGATACAGATCTCAGCCCCACCCTTAATTTCATAGATGTTCCAATATGCGGTTTGCTTAACACTTTTATAGAGCACAGACCTAGTACAAAATTCACGTCCAGAGCTGGGTTCAGACTCTGAATACCCTCCTCCCAAACTTCCAGGGATTTTTGAATCTGAGGCTTTGGCTTCTTGTGTAGAGACCATTTGCAAAATTAACACCCTGTCTGATTTTGGATTGAAACTCCTCCAAAGCCTGCAGGCATTCTGGACATGAGTTTCGGTTTGGACCCATCTATAAACCTTTGTGTGATTGCTGCATATGGCTCAACAATTCTGTATTATCTTAAAAATCAAGCCTGTGCAGTTCTATCTCTCAGTGAGGTATAATGCATCACAAGTAGAGTCTTGTGAACCTTTATGACAAACTTTTTTTTGGCAAAAATGCAGATTGGGCAACACAAACATTGAGCGAATTTGTGTAGATTTTGCCAAATTGTTTCAGGAAAACCCCACCCCGAAATAAATGTTGACATTTTTTAAATGAAATGTGTCCAGTTTTTATTTGAAACAACTTTTCATTTTAAGAAAAGGAGTACTTGTGGCACCTTAGAGACTAACAAATTTATTAGAGCATAAGCTTTCGTGAGCTACAGCTCACTTCATCGGATGCATTTACAGACTAACACGGCTGCTACTCTGAAACTTTTCATTTTGAAATTTCCTTTAATTTAATTTTATTTTTTTAAATGTTAAGACGTGCTCAGGATGTTTTGTTTGACCCTGCAAGAACATTTTTTTCTGACTTTTGATATGCTAAAAATTAAAAAAAAAATCAATCTTTTTCAGTTCAACCCCAAACTTTTTTAAAATTGCTGGTGAACTGAAAAAATTTGTTATTTGCCCAGTTCTAGTCATAAGCTCCCCTTAGGCCGTTGACTTCACAGGAGAGTTCTCCTGAATAATATTGATAAAGCTGTCTTATAGACCATTGAAAAATATTGACTATATTTTATGTTACTCATAACAGTCCTTTTGTGGCCCTTAAATTTCTCTTTCCCACAAAATTTTGACAAAATGTCCATTTTCACAATTGTAGAATTTTAAGGCCAGAAGGGATCCTCTAGACCTCTTCAGAAGGTGAGAATGTGTGGAGTCACTTGTTATTCTGTAATAGGGTGACCAGACATGCTGATGTTATAGGGACAGTCCCAATTTTTGGGTCTTTTTCTTATATAGGCTCCTATTACCCCCACCCCCGTCCCGATTTTTCACATTTGCTGACTGGTCACCCTATTCTGAAAAGATGTGGGGTATGGCTGCACCCTCTATATTGGAAAGAGGGCTCAGGACTACAGGGACAAAGTTAGCTATAAACCGTAGTGAAGAGGAGATGGTGCGGTTTTTGTTATGCAAGTGTTATGTAAATTTAAATCAAAACAAATTGACTATTAGCCGCAAACCTTAATATGAAGAATAACAGAAAACTCACATTTTTATGTTTCCAGTGCAAAGCCACCTACAATCAAAATAGTTTTAATGAAGGTTTATGTGATCGTGAAATTTAAATGAGTGTTTGGTGTGAATTATCAGTGCCCAGTAATTCCACATGAGCACTAGAACACTATGGGAGAGTACTACACACTGTGAGTACTTGGTGTGTACTGAGATGGGAGGTAGGAATGTAAAGAGGAAATTCCATATCTTGGAAGGCAAGGAATCAGCCTATTGTCTATCCTCCTGGCCAGTTAGGGACTGATCCAAAGCCCACTGAAGTCACTGAGAACTGGATCACCCAATAAGATTTTATTGCTGCTCCCCATTTTCTCCAGTTTCTTTTTTGTCAGCAGGTACATCAAATTTGTGAAGGGAAGATGACACAGTTTCTGGAACCTCCTCTCCAAAATCTTTGGTGTTTGCAGCAGCAACCTCTTCCAGGAATAGACCAGCATGCTACTTTGTAGCTTACTACTGAAGCTAGCTGATCATTGTTTGGCCACAGATAGGTTTGCTAAGTTCATGATAACCTTTTGTTTCCTGTGATATCTTGTGCTCAGAAACTGACATTTTGCAACATGTGTTTTCTTCTAAAGATATTTTATTTATACATTTGAAAAATTGATACAAACAATAGTTTTTAGAACAAAAGGACAGTTAGATGAATGCATTTTTTTCAAATAAGTGGAACAAATGATTATACATAGTCTTCAACTGACAGAAGAGAATAAATATCTCACAAATTAACTTAACCTAAACAGTGGGTGTCATTCCCTCGTGCTACCTGTTTGTGGAATTCATGGGTCATAAAAGAATATAAATATATGGAACCCCCCCAAAATTAGTTGAAACCAAGTACAATAAAATTACAGAAAATAGGAAAGTTTAGAGATTCCTACATCTGCAAAATCTGTCAGAAATTCCTCTTCCTCTTAGGAGGTTGAGGAGTTAGACCTCAGTTTAGATTGTTAGCTCTTAGCGCAGAGTTTGTCTTTGTTCTTTGTTTGTAGAGCACTTCACACAATGGGGTCCTGACTCATAACTAGGGCTCGTGGGCACCACTGCAATACAAATAATAACATAACAAGTTAGGGATCAATCCTGCAAGTTCTTAAGTACCTGCATTACTTTGTATCCAAGTAATCACAGTGAACTCATTCTTAATTTCTGAGAACCTTTTTACTTCATTACACACACACACACACACACACACACACACACACACACAGAGTTACCATTACCCTCTGCAAAATGCCCTGAAGGTTTGCAGGACAAAATTTGGATGCCATAGCACCAATATAAGACTCCCTCTTGCTTAAGTAATTCATATATATGTCTTCTGAGCAGAGCTGCCTTCTGATCATCAGGAAACGCATGTATGCAACTTCTTAAATATATTATCATCGTGGTCTGTAGAAGCTGTCCTTTATCAGCTACATAAAGACGGCAGATTACAGCAGAGATCAGATGTTGCTTTTCTTCTTTCTGCTTCCTGAGATAAATCCAGATTCTCTATAGGTTGACGTGGAATTCATAATATTTCATTCTAAGCAAGTCAATGGACCAGATTTTAAATAAAAATATTTTCCAGTAACTGCAAAACTACCTTAGCTTTAATACGTGCATCCTTACAAGCAATGTAAAGACCCAAAGAATGATTCCAGACTCTCCAACTCAGATTTAACTTTTTCTTGATTTTCAGTAATGGATTGTAATTCACTATGAAAAATTTTAACAGATCCTTCTATTTTTGCTGTCTTTGGAGCAAGGGGATCCATCTATCTTTCACTAATCTTTCTGACGCTTAATGAGATGCTCCAAAGCAGGGGTAATCAATTATTTTTTATCAAGTTCCAAATTTCTTGATCAAGGTATAGTCAAGGTCCCGATTCTAGAGAAAACAACACAAAAATAAAAACAATAATGATAATAAGTAAATAAAAAAATTTTGGGGTCCATTCAAAAGCATCTGGCAGTCTGAATTTGGCCTGCGGTCTGCCTATTGACTACCCCTGCTTTAAACAAACATCAGACCTCTTCCCTCCTGAATAGATTTCCTAAACAGGGATCCGATGCTGAAACCATTGTCCACGCTGAGTGGTACTTACCCATGTAAATATGAAACTACTCATGTGAGTAAATACTACTCAAAATGAACAAAAAATTGAAGAACTGTGTCTGATGATAGGTTGGGCGGACTGAAGATAGGAAGATGTACCTAATGTTGCAGTCTTTTCCCCATCTTTTTTGTTATAGAGTTTAAGTCTGGGGTTTTCAAAAGCATTTGGCCTTGCCCTAACTCTCCTCCCACCGAGGACAACAGGACTGATGTCAATGGGGGCAGAGCTAAGCCAATACTGAGTGCATTTTAAAATCATATCCTAAAGAGTTATTCAAGGTTTCCTGCTGCTGGAATGTCTGAGTCACCTTTTTTCTGATGGAGCTACTCAATATTTCCACAGATTCCCCCAAGAGAATGAAAGAAGGCCAAATATAAAAGCAAGTGTCTTATATCTCCTGGGAAGTGACTTCCCTCTCGCACCAATAAGGTAGTTATTGTTATTTATACTGCAGTAAAAACGTGCTTCCTTCCCCACCTGATGATCAAAGAAAGAAAACAGAGGAGACAAATACCAAAATCAGGCCTTGGTAGGAGTGGAGGAAGGAATCATAGAATCATAGAATATCAGGGTTGGAAGGGACCCCAGAAGGTCATCTAGTCCAACCCCCTGCTCAAAGCAGGACCAAGTCCCAGTTAAATCATCCCAGCTAGGGCTTTGTCAAGCCTGACCTTAAAAACCTCTAAGGAAGGAGATTCTACCACCTCCCTAGGTAACGCATTCCAGTGTTTCACCACCCTCTTAGTGAAAAAGTTTTTCCTAATATCCAATCTAAACCTCCCCCATTGCAACTTGAGACCATTACTCCTCGTTCTGTCATCTGCTACCATTGAGAACAGTCTAGAGCCATCCTCTTTGAAACCCCCTTTCAGGTAGTTGAAAGCAGCTATCAAATCCCCCCTCATTCTTCTCTTCTGCAGACTAAACAATCCCAGCTCCCTCAGCCTCTCCTCATAAGTCATGTGCTCTAGACCCCTAATCATTTTCGTTGCCCTTCGTTGTACTCTTTCCAATTTATCCACATCCTTCCTGTAGTGTGGGGCCCAAAACTGGACACAGTACTCCAGATGAGGCCTCACCAGTGTCGAATAGAGGGGAACGATCACGTCCCTCGATCTGCTCGCTATGCCCCTACTTATACAACCCAAAATGCCATTGGCCTTCTTGGCAACAAGGGCACACTGCTGACTCATATCCAGCTTCTCGTCCACTGTCACCCCTAGG
This sequence comes from Dermochelys coriacea, assembly GCF_009764565.3. Taxonomy (NCBI): domain Eukaryota; kingdom Metazoa; phylum Chordata; order Testudines; family Dermochelyidae; genus Dermochelys; species Dermochelys coriacea. Next base: position 115,856,063 of record NC_050074.1, read on the forward strand.
TCCTTTTCCGCAGAACTGCTGCCGAGCCATTCGGTCCCTAGTCTGTAGCGGTGCATTGGATTCTTCCATCCTAAGTGCAGGACCCTGCATTTATCCTTATTGAAAGGAAAGGAAAGGAGAAAAATGGAATCCAAAAAAGAGCACAAGAGTCTACTGACAAGAAGAAAATGAGAAGGAAAAATGGCTGTGGATATCTCTGAGGAAAGTTATCTGAATACAGAAATATAGTCTGGGACCAGAGAATGGCAATCTTAATCTTAATCTTAATCTAAGAATATTAATCTTAAAGAAATCTTAGAAGCTGGAGAGAAGAACTCTAACAAATAAATGTGAGTCACTCACCCTTCATTAACTTGTTATGAAACGGCACAAAACCTTGCGTAATTTCTTCTGGAAGAGGATCTTACATCACCTCTCTCTAATTTTTGTCCTCCATTTTATGAGGTCCATCTTCACCTACTGACACTTCTGTTGTATCAACCAGGCAAGGTACTAACAAACTTCAACAGGACTTTATTTTCAAAGTGGAAACCTCTTTACCAAGCTGCTGCTGCACCCTCTGTAGTTCTCTCCCCGCCTCTCAACTCCTCCCCCTCCCTCCTGTTTCCCGTCTTTCAGACTCCCAATAACCAGTGCTCTCAATTCTAATAATTACAAGCAACATTTAAACACCACAACTTCCGATGAGCTTGGTTGTCTCCCAGAAAACTCCCCTCCCTTGCCAACAAGGAAATATGAGATTCAACAACAAATGGCAAGACATAAAGATGAGCTGTCTCCATATGCAGCATTAGAGGTCAAATGGATAGCATCAAGGGAGAAATGATTCTACCAGGTATCAATGCTCCAAATCCACAAAGCCATGATGAATCAACTTTCCTTCTACCAGAAAATACAATGTGTTGCAAAATTAGTGAAACTCACTGATGCCCTTGCTGTATACAATATCCTCTTAAGAAAGAGCAGAGTTTTGGATGTTGTGGATTTGATCAATTGGCTATACATCGATATGCTTTGCAGACAACACCAGTGGCTGCTACAAGTATACACTTCTCCAAGGCCTCATCTATACATTATATTATTTGCCACAGTCAGAAGGCAAGAAAGAGGAAAGGACTCTGAGTCAAGACTCTTGAGCTCTGCTCCCAATTCCACCACTGACTCATTAAGAACAGGAGTACTTGTGGCACCTTAGAGACTAACAAATTTATTAGAGCATAAGCTTTCGTGGGCCCCAGCCCACTTCATTGGATGCATAGAATAGAATATATAGTAAGAAGATATATATATATATATATATACACATACAGAGAATGAGGAAGTTGCCATACAAACTGTGAGAGGCTAATTAATTAAGATGAGCTATTATCAGCAGGAGAAAAAAACTTTTGTAGCGATAATCAAGATGCCCATTTAGATAGTTGACAAGAAGATGCAAGGATACTTAACATGGGGAAATAGATTGTAAGACTTTGGACAAGTTGCTTAGGCCCACATTTTCAAAAGAGGTTTCTAATTCTGGGTGCCTCCATTTTGGGATGTCCTGCTTTAGAAGCCTACAGCCTGAGCCCTGAGGAGTCTCATCTTCAACTGAAGTAACTGGGAGATGCAAACGCTCAGCACATCTGATAATCGGATGCTATATTTCTTCCATTGGTCACGCAAAAATGTGGCAACTCTGGAAAATTTGACCCTCTACTTCTCCATGACAGCGCATATCCATTTGCAACATGGGATCAACAAAACTATATGTTGCAGAGGTGGACATAATAAATTAATAAGGCCCATTCAATGCTTTGAGATCCCCAGATGGGAGGTGCTGCATAAGAAGAAATTATTATTTTTGTGTGTGGGGGACCTCTACAGAAAGGAAGCTGAATGAAATTCTGAGTACTGAGCAATTCTTGTGGATTTCTGGGAGCTCAAGTATTTTGGGGATATGGATAATATCCATATCCAAATATATATATGGATATAAAAATGTTTAAAGAAGCCACCATGTAACTCACCCTCACCTGCCTTCCATTTCTAAGGGTACATTTACATTCACAGTCTTTTATATTACTAAGTGAAATCAGAACAAAATATGGTAATTAATCCATTGTGCATTCAAGGATTCAGGTTTGAGCAGCAGATGGGAAAAGTTGTGGATCATAACCCCATGCAATATTTGACAGAATATCAGTCAAATACAGTTCACACATCTTCATGTTTCTGTCAGTCCCTCTTATCTAAAGTTAATTTAAAGTGACAAGAACTACATTAGTACTTTTCAAAGGATAACGCAAACTTTAGAATATTCGCCTCAAATCAATACCCACTCAGACTCCTAAATGGTCAAACTGGCAAGTGTCTGCCAGTGATTTCACACTGTTTTTATGTTAAATTTGTCATCTGTTGTAGGGGTTTAAAGCTCAGATTTTAAACAACTCAGATCATATGTGCTTTAAAGGCGATTATACCTGTTTATTCTGCATCTCTCTCTCTCTCTCTCTCTCTCTCTCTCACACACACACACACACACACACACACACACACACACACACAGGCAGTAGCTCCTCAACAGAGACCCCGTTGTGCTAAGATCCATGCTAGTACATAGTCAGAGGCAGTCTCTGTTTCAAGCAGCTTACAATCTAAATAGACAAGGCAGACAGGGAATGGAGGATAAAGAGAGACACAGAGAAGTGAAAGCATGCAGATCTTACAGCAGTTGAGTTTTCTTACTCCGAGTCCAGTGGCCCACACTGTCACAGTGTTGTTCTACTGAAAAGCAAGTGGACTACAGAAATGGAAGTTTCATCATGCATCCGATGAAGTGAGCTGTAACTCACGAAAGCTTATGCTCTAATACATTTGTTAGTCTCTAAGGTGCCACAAGTACTCCTTTTCTTTTTACAGAAATGGAGAGGACACTTCTTCTTTATACATGGATCCTAAACACATAAGAACAGCATGCTTTGAATTTGTATGTGCGTGTATTTTGGCATCATACTATCAAAAAGGCCATTATTGGGGTGTGGGCTCAAAGCAATTAACAAACACACACTTCTGCTCTTATTACTGAATTAATTGGTGTTTGTTCTGCTGCTCCTTATTTTCACATCACCGAATAAGACAGCATGCTCTGTATGGCAATTCAGAAATGATGCCCAGGTCACAGGTTAGACTAGGGGTTCTCAAACTGGGGGTCGGGACCCTTCAGGGGGTCACATGATTATTACATGGGGGGGGTCGCAAGCTGTCAGCCTCCACCCCAAATCCTGCTTTGCATCCAGCATTTATAATGGTGTTAAATATACAAAAAAGTGTTTTTAATTTATAAGGGGGGTCATACTCAGAGGCTTGCTATGTGAAAGGGGTCACCAGTACAAAAGTTTGAGAACTACTGGTTTAGAATATCCTTGGCATTAAGATGCCCCCCAAAATTCCTAAGGGTTGAGGGACGGCGTGAGTTGAGCCCATAATGAGAATACTATGGGTGAAAGTCAAAGGTGAGGTGTAAGGTGGTGTAAATTAAAGGTGACATTCACAATGTTGACACCCTTGTTGGTCCCCAAAATGAAACATAAAAACTTAACTCAACTAACCCTAACCAAACCACAGAGACAGAGATGTCATGCAGTTCACTAGGGATTAGACCATTGCTATTATCTGGAAGGTACTCAGATGGTGACAGAGTAAAACAGACAGACAGACACAAAGCGAACACTCCATATCTCATCTTTCAAAACTTGTCCTCAAAGGAAACCTGCACAAGACCTTCAAAAGGTGAACCTGGGAACTCAAATTCATAACTCTGTTAGACATCAGAAACCATGGATTTAACAGGGACACTGGTTTTATGGCTCATTTCACAATTTGTAACACACCACACTGCCTGCGACCCTTTATTGCCCATTTCAAATGACTGCCTCCAACATGCCTTACCCCGTCTGCTTAATAATCTCTCCCAAGTCCCAACTTGTATTTAGCTTAGACACTCTGTTTCCTTCCCGGCTCTGAAGAAGAGCTCTGTGTAGCTCGAAAGTTTCTACCTTCCACCAACAGATAGTTGGTCCAACCTCACCTACCTTGTCTCTCAGACAGACAGACAAACCAAACGGATTCTAAACTGATGCAACTTACTCGAAATGGACGAAAGAGTAGCAGGCAAAGCAACTAATCAGAAGGGTGTCAGAAGGAGTTAGTTGAAATAGACCTCACACATTCCTATCCCTTCCCCTGCCCACCCTCACAACACCTCAGCATTACATCAGTTTACACTCCATTACACCCACTCGCCAATCTGCAAAGTACACATCAATTCTGGATAAATGCCATAGTCAGGCCTTCTGGGGTGCAACTCCATTGTACGAGGTATGCACAAATTCTGGAGAACAATTACACTGATCCAAGAGCTTAAGCCTGTGGAATTTGCCAGATCTTATTGCATAAATACCTGAAAGAGGACCAGAAAGACACAGGGAAGAATCTATTCAAACAGAGGAGTAACAGCAAAACAAAGGCACACCCTTAGGAAGGGTGACATTCTATTTTCTTAACCTTGGGGAGGAACAAAGCTTTGGGTAGTTTTTTCTACTCCTGCTCCCCTTCCCCCATGAGCAGAACTCACCAAACTAGTTTGGGTTAAATTAATCCCTGTTAAAACTCCATTGACTTCAATAGGGGTGAATTTGACCGTAGTGGTATCTCAGGATATAAATGGGCTTAGATACTTCACTATGGTGATTATGCAATGATTTACACTAATCACTAAACTGAGGGTGGAGAATGTATGCAGTGTAGCCATGTCGGTCTCAGGATATTAGAGACAAGGGTGGAGAAGATTTTTTCCCCCAGATCGTGACAACTGAGACAAGGCTCAGGGAAGGAAGATGAAGGAAGGGTTACCAAAAGAAACTACATCATTTGCTCAAGAAATTCCCTGAAAAAACACAAGAACAATTCCGCACAGACGCATCCCTGGAACCCCGACTAGGGGTATTCTATCTTCTACCCGAGGTCCATAAACCTGGAAATCCTGGATGCCCCATCATCTCAGGCATTGGCACCCTGACAGCAGGATTGTCTGGCTATGTAGACTCCCTCCTCAGGCCCTACGTTACCAGCACTCCCAGCTATCTTCGAGACACCACTGACTTCCTGAGGAAACTACAGTCCATCGGTGATCTTCCTGAAAACACCATCCTAGCCACTATGGATGTAGAAGCCCTCTACACCAACATTCCACATAAAGATGGACTACAAGCTGTCAGGAACAGTATCCCCGATAATGTCATGGCTAAACTGGTGGCTGAACTTTGTGACTTTGTCCTCATCCATAACTCTTGCACATTTGGGACAATGTATACCTTCAAATTAGCGGCACTGCTATGGATACCCGCATGGCCCCACAGTATGCCAACATTTTTATGGCTGACTTAGAACAATGCTTCCTCAGCTCTCATCCCCTAATGCCCCTACTCTACTTGCGCTACATTGATGACATCTTCATCATCTGGACCCATGGAAAAGAAGCCCTTGAGGAATTCCACCAGGATTTCAACAATTTCCATCCCACCATCAACCTCAGCCTGGACCAGTCCACAAAAGAGATCCACTTCCTGGACCCTACGATGCTAATAAGCGTTGGTCACATAAACACCACCCTATACTGGAAACCTACTGACTGCTATGCCTACCTACATGTCTCCAGAGACCACACCATATGATCCATTGTCTACAGCCAAGCTCTACGATACAACCGAATTTGCTCCAACCCCTCAGACAGAGACAAACACCTACAAGATCTCTATCAAGTATTCTTACAACTACAATACCCAGCTGCTGAAGTGAAGAAACAGATTGACAGAGCCAGAAGAGTACTCAGAAGTCACCTACTACAGGACAGGCCCAACAAAGAAAATAACAGAACGCCACTAGCCATCACCTTCAGCCCCCAACTAAAACCTCTCCAATGCCTCATCAAGGATCTACAACCTATCCTGAAGGACGACCCATCACTCTCACAGATCTTGGGAGACAGCCCAGTCCTTGCTTACAGACAGCCTCCCAACGTGAAGCAAATACTCACCAGCAACCACACACCACACAATAGAACCACTAACCCAGGAACCTATCCTTGCAACAAAGCCCATTGCCAACTGTGTCCACATATCTATTCAGGGGACACCATCATAGGGCCTAATCACATCAGCCACACTGGTAGATGCGCAGGTGAACGAGCCTCTGATAGTGTGGCTGATGTGATTAGGCCCTATGATGGTGTCCCCTGAATAGATATGTGGACAGAGTTGGCAACAGGCTTTGTTGCAAGGATAGTTTCCTGGGTTAGTGGTTCTATTGTGTGGTGTGTGGTTGCTGGTGAGTATTTGCTTCAGGTTGGGGGGCTGTTTGTAAGCAAGGACTGGCCTGTCTCCCAAGATCTGTGTGAGTGATGGGTCGTCCTTCAGGATAGGTTGTAGATCTTTGATGATGCGTTGGAGAGGTTTTAGTTGGGGGCTGAAGGTGATGGCTAGTGGCTTTCTGTTATTTTCTTTGTTGGGCCTGTCCTGTAGTAGGTGACTTCTGGGTACTCTTCTGGCTCTGTCAATCTGTTTCTTCACTTCAGCAGGTGGGTATTGCAGTTGTAAGAATGCTTGATTGTTGTAGTTTATCGCAAACAGGCTTCAGCATTTCATACCCGGAACCTTCATAATACTCCACTGAAAAAGTTAAGGCCAATATTGTCATGCCCAGATACCTTAAGAGAAGCATCTACATCCCTACTCAGGCACCGAAACATAAGTGATTTTTTCAGAGATGTTGAGGTCCCACAACTTCAAAAAAGAAGTAGATAAGTTCACGGAGAATAGGTCCATCAATGGCTATTAGCCCGGATAGACCGGGATGGTGTCCCTTGCCTCTGTTTGCCAGAAGCTGGGAATGGGCGACAGGGGATGGATCACTTGATGGTTACCTGTTCTGTTCATTCCCTCTGGGGCACCTGGCACTGGCCACTGTCAGAAGACAGGATACTGGGCTAGATGGATCTTTGGTCTGACGCAGTATGACTGTTCTTATGTTCTTAACTCTTATTATATACCATGGTGCTGTGCACATCAGAAATGAATAGAATTATTCTTTGTTTTTGTTGTTAAATAACATCAGTGTATTCCAGTCTCTTACATACTTGTGTTGCTTTCATCACTGTAGTATCAGTGCCAAGGCTGTAATGATTTGTGAAGAAGTGCTAGAAATTATTGTTTTTTTCTCTGATTTCATGTATACTATATATATTTTCCAATAGACACTGGGCTTTTGTAGAGTTATACATTAAATGGGTATTATGAAAAATATTGAAGAAAGAAAGGCAGTCATTTTTCTGAGTTATCTACACTAAGATGTGTAAAAGACATGGTAAAAATCAAACTTTTTTCTGCTCATTTTTCAAATATTTTAAGAACAAGAACAAAAACCACAGCACAAGAAAAAGACACAGTTCTGGGCAGATTGACACCTTTCACTGAATAAAGTAACATAAGAGTCAGACTCAGATACACAGAAGATGAGATTCCCACCAGACACTTTTGAAAATCTTGATTAAACTCCAGACTTTGAAAATAATAGCCAAAATGTGGAACTTCCACCCGATCTGTATTTTGTCCAGCTTTCTACTACTGGAATGTCTCTCATTTGAGTGTCTTGAAGCATTTTTAAAACATCATAGAATTAGTGTCATGAAAACCTTATGCGGTAGGTAACCTCCATTATGGTCCCCAGTTTGTGTGTGGCAGAGTGCAGGAACCCCAGGAATCCCGACTCCCAGTCACTCTAACCATACTGCCTCCTACATAAGTGGAGGAATTCACTTGAAACATGTTTGCTTTGTATTTATGTGTAATGTTTAAGTCTACATAGTCTCTTAATTATTTGGGATCTTATATAGTTTTTAAATCTTTTTTTAAAGTGACAAAGCTTTTCAGCTCACTTGTCTCTGTTTAAAAACAATAAACAACTTAAAAGAAGGGAAGATCAGAGGATTAAATAAATTAATGAGAGAGAAAGATGCTTAAAAGGCTTTCAAAGTATTTTTCTTGCAATACTAAAATGTAGATTTTTTTTTGTTTATTAGCAAACATGAGTTCACAATTCAAATTAGCACCAGATTTGGATCTGGAGATTTAAGGTTTAAACCAATCTCTATATAAAATAAACAAATCAAACTTGATTTTCTTACATCAACATCTACCTTTAGGTGGATGGTGGCATCACTCCTACTTTAATATTTCATGTGACATGCGCACTTTGGATTAGAAACATTCAAAGGCAGTGGGGGCAGCAGGACTGCTGAACCAAGAGGATCCCTAAATAGTGAAATGTACTTTTTGTGTGCAGTCCATAAAACTGTGAAGAGCTCAGATTTTGAAACTGGTGGCCAGTTTGTGCGTGGATTTCACAAGAGGATAGCAAAGCAGAGAGAGAGATAGAAGTAAGGGAGTTCTCCTGGATGCAGAAGTAAAATAGTGCAACTTGCTTCGGTTTCAGAGTAGCAGCCGTGTTAGTCTGTATTCGCAAAAAGAAAAGGAGTACTTGTAGCTGTAGCTCACGAAAGCTTATGCTCAAATAAATTTGTTAGTCTCTAAGGTGCCACAAGTACTCCTTTTCTTTTTGCTTCGGTTTGGCATTCCATGCCAATGTAATTTATACAGAGAAGGCAAGGTGGGGCTGGAGAGGAAAAGGAACAATAAACTATAAGGCTGCTCCACCACACATCCTTCCTTACAATCTGACTTGCCTGCAACATCCCTTCAGCATGTCATACTTGTATTCCACATTCACTGAATGCCAAGGTGCAAGTTACAGCATTTTACAGCTAGCAACAGTTTCCCACTCACACCCTATGTGTGACATACAACAGCATTTAAATCCCTGGTGAATTTGTCCCAGAGACTTCATGGGAGGTGGACATGCTTACAACTGTTCTGAATTTGGACTTTAGTGAACAGACTCAGCTTGACACTCCTCTGACTGACACTTACGTTGACTTCACCGGAGTTGCTCCTGACTGACACTCATGGGAGAGGAGAATCAAACCATCAGGACTTTAGTTTGCAGGCCACAGCGGGGAAGTGAGCGATGCGGTCTTCAACAGATGACCGACACATGCACCAGAGTTAGATGATTTCATTGGTATTTCAAGGCGAGACTCCAGATTACATATGGATAACCCCATTCTCCTCTAAAAAAGCCCTGGGATTGGGTGAGAGAGTTAGCACAAATGCACTTGAGTCTCCAGGTATGTCTACACTATGGGCGAGGGGTGCGATTCCCAGCTTGCATACACACACTTGCACTAACTCGCACTGAGCTAGCATGCTAAAAATAGTAGTGTAGCCACAGTAGTACAGGCAGCAACAGCATATGTAGGGTACCCCGAGTATGGGCCCACAGAGTTCAGGCATGTTTGTACTGGGGGCAGCTAGCCTGTGTCACAGCTGCACACGCTACGCCACTATTTTTCACGCTAGTTCAGACAAGAGCTAGCACACCTATATCTACCTGAGCTGGGAATCATACCCCTAGCTCATAGCATAGCCACTGACTTAATTACTCTTTCCTTGTTCACGGGTGGGGCTTGAACTCATGACCTTCAGCACTAAAAGCAGAAACTTCTAACACTTTAGCTGGAGCAATAATTGCATTAGCCAGTAGCTGTAATAGGCTCCTCCCCTCTTAAGACCACCAATCACTAGAAAAGGACAAAGACACATATTGTGCTAGTGTGGGTTACAGAAGAAGAGTATTGAAAATCTTATGGAAAAGGCTCTGCTCCGCAGAGTTCTAGGCTGATTTCTCAAGCAAGAAGGTTCAGCGCAACATCCAAACTTTTAAACACTGAACCCTCCAAATCACTGGGTGGCGCTAGAGTGTTTTAAATCAAGAGACCAGGGAGCTGAAACAAACAGTGAAGATAGATTTTCACAATATTTTTAGTAGCACGTGACATTTTAATGACCAAAAAATCTATAATTTTTTCCCCACCTGAATTAAAAAAATAATTCCTCTGCAATATTTTGGGAATGCATGTAAAGATGTTTAAACTAAATTCTACTCTACACACAGACACACACACAGATATGCTATTAAAATACTTTTATCTCACTGAAGACATTTGATACTTATTAAAATATTATTGCTCTAAGGCATATTTTGATTTTCTGGAGAGTCTTGCTACTGAGATACTAACAAAGAAACCTTAATCTTAAAAAAAAAAAAAAAAAAAAAAAAAGAAGCCCACATGAAAGATAATATGTTCCCCATTAGTATTGGTATCATTTTCTCTGGGACTACTTGTTTCCAAATATAGCAAAAGTTTAAAAATAAAACCCATTTTCGCTAAAAGCGGCACCACAGGGTACTTCCAAACATTTTTTTTTGCATTCAAAACAGCTAGTGTGATACTTCATTAAGCAGTTATCAAGTGGCTATTTTACTTCAAAAAATGTATTTACAGTTTCAAGATCTATGCTAAGGAGAAGACAATCAACCGTACCGCATGTATCAAAACATACAGAGTTAGCTAAATCTAGTAGGCATGCCCTAACAATGCTTTTAAAATTGGAAAAAGCTACATTTTCCCCCCACCCCTTCAGATGAAAGCATTTGGGGAAGCTGGACAGTAATCATGTGCAATTTTAAAATGACAAACCTTTTAGAAACTTGTATATGTATTTGATGTTTTGTTTTGGTTTTTTTACATTTGATGTGTGTGTTTTTACTTTGGTTTTTTGAGTCTCAGTTTACAGCACCTTGTTTTAGTTGTACAGACCTTGCTGAAAGCTGGAGATTCAAGTGTTACCTTGGATAGGAAAAAAAAAAATCAACAACACTACACAGCTAAAAGTTGAGCTCCTTTTCATTGCAAAACTGTTAGTTCAGATGAGTAATTTAATTTTTATTGAAGGTAATTAAAATCCATTTGAACTGATCCTTGTAGCGTGCAATAAGGCTCTTTAGTCAGGGGAAAGAAACAATTACTGTACATAAGGCTGAGTAAGTAGCATGGAAGCATAAGACAATTCCAGATTCACAGCCCCATCTAGTTCATATAGGATTGGGTTTAAAAACACACTAACCAGGTCCAGAGGAGCGTGATGTTTAAAATAGACACAAGATTCGTGAAATGGAATATACTATTCATTTTCCTCTGGATGTTGTTTGTTTATTTATTCTGTGTTGGCAACATTTATGTATTAATATTTAGGAAAAATATTTTCTGTATTATTAGAAACACACACTTCTAAAGCATCCATCACCTCAGTATTTGTGCTCTCGATATAACAATTACATAAACGACAATTCACAGAGTACATTAAAAATATTTAAAAGAACAAAACAAAACAAAATCTGTGGAGAAATGCAAAGGTTAAGGAACTGCTGAGTTAGGAGAAAAGTTGTGTGGCATTAGAGAAAGAATCCAGATCAAGGGAATAGTCTTTTAATAGCAAAATACATTCAGCAGTTCCTTTGTTTCATACAGGACAGTAGGCATTAGGAAAGGGACCCAACCCCAGGAATGTAGTAACCCAAACCCCATTAAACATGCATGGAGAGGATTTTCAGCCTGCTGTGCAGGGAGTTACATGCCCAAGCTCTGTTAACAGCAGTAATTGTGCATCTAATTTCCTGTGCGTTGTGCTGAAAATTCACCCCACAGATTTTATTTCCATGTCGTATCACTCACCAGCCATTGTTTTATTTATATTTGTGGGGGGCGGGGTGGAAGGGGTGAGCTGTAAAAATGAAGCCTGGAAACAGTCCCTCTACTTTTTTCTGAGTGTCATAATGCACAGAAGGGCTACACAAAGGAATGGGCACCCAGGATGCCTATGGATAAAGTAGGAAAGTATTAACTGAAAAAAGGAGGAGTAAAAACAAGAAGTGCTAAAATTTGAGGGCAATACCATGAAACTTGTTCTAAACCTAGACTCTGTGGGACTGGCATTGTCCACGTCACGCACTGGCAGAGGCCTCCTTGTAGACAGCTTTCTTTAGATCCCGGTTTTAATCTTTAACGCCCTCAGTGGGGAAGACGTAGGTAGTTCAGAGAACAGCTCTCCTTTTGTGACCAACAGAGACAACTATAACTCCCCAGGAATGCTGCAGGGTGTTCTCAGTGGATGGTCTTTGACTGAGGAACTCCTTACTAGCAGAGATCAGAATGAGCAAGAGCTTGGCAGTTTTCACATCACAACGAAGAAGGTTTCCTAAAATACCAGAAGCTGAAGAATCATTGAAAGAAACTAATCCACCCAACCACCCTCCTGAAGTTAAAGTGGTTGCCACGGGTACTCCTTTTCTTTTTGCGAATACAGACTAACACGGCTGCTACTCTGAAGCATATAAGAATGGGGAGGATCCATTATGGACAAACCCATGGAGAGCCTGTAATTATGCCTAGGTATTTCAGTGAATGGTGGATTAGAAATATCTAAGACAATTATCATAAGGAAATAGGGAGGGATGGAAGTTTTCAGAAGAAGGGAAGTCTGGGTATGAGTGGAAGGTTATCCATATTGTGGCTGTAATCTTGGGAGGTGCTGAGTGCCCTTAACTGCCACTGAAGTCATCGGGAGTCCCAGGTACTCAGAACCTTTCAGGCCCTGGCCCTAAAGGAGCCGGTTTTGCCAGTTCCACTCTCATGCTTCCCTTCTAGGGAAAGAGCAAAATGCCACACTCCTTTTGCTGCCATACTAGCAGGATGAGAATTTAAAACTCTCTCTCCGTCTGTACATAGGAGTGAAGGCAGAACGCCAAAATGGAGACTATCTTACATGGGCGCATTGAAGAATTCTTGCAGATCATGAATGTCATTTACCATAAGGCTCCAGAAGGTATTTCCAGCAGAAACATCACTTCTGATGAAGAAGGCTCTTTATTTATTGTAATCTAGCTGTAGGTGCATGAGATAATCATCCATATACATGAGATAACCATCCATATACATAAATACATACTTGAATATCCAAGCTACCATCACATCTGTCCATGAAACCAAAGAGTCCCACCTCCTTCACCAAATTCCCGTATCTTTCCTTCCCAAACTATACCCGGAGCCAACCTGCTCTCCAAACACCAGAGATGGTGGTGGTGGGGAAGAAACCAAGATGGTCTTTGCACTGTTCCCAGAAGGCTAGGCTATAAATGATTCACTAATAGATAAGGTTCTCCAGGGAACACACAATCTGATATATTTCTTCCCTATTTAAATTCCATAATAGCATAAATTCCAGTGGGGAGCATGTGGTTGCACTTTGTAAAAGCAGCGGGGGGGGGGGAAGGATGTGTCTGTGGCCAAATTTAGTTTCTTCACCTTGGTTTTTCCAAACCATTGTGAAGCACGAGCAACCCAAGTAAGAGATACACGAGCCTTTTTTGATTTTTGAAACTGGTTCACATCAAATGGACCTATTTCTCTAGTCACAAGAAAATTCTAGTCACATGGCTCCATCCTCAGGTATACCTGGCATTTTATTGTATGGAACACATCAAAAGAGTTTGGGTCCCTTGTAAAAGTTTTTAAAGGGAAAATCACCGAAGAGCAGTATAACTTTTTTTTTATTATTATTCAAAGCTAGAACCAATATTCTGGATTCCCACACTTTGGTGTGGACTCAGAGAGAGCTGTGCTTTGCTGTACGGTACAACAGAAAATACAGACCCAGTATAATTAGAATTGCAGCCATGGCCTGTGGGATCTAGCGATTTGGACATATTTTATTTAACCAGCTTAGTAAAAGGTAATATTCAGCAGCTGTGATCTATAGCAGAATTACAATTTTCAGGGTCAAGGAGGGATTTTGATATTAGGAGGTTGGGCAGAATTGCTGTAAAATCTCATGAGCTGTTGTTAAAAATAAATGAGAAAATAGGTTATCCAAGAGTCATTGTAAGGGAAAAATCAATAGGTAGTGTCTATTCACTTGGGCTATCAAAATCCTTGAAATTTGAACAAAAGTTTCACGTTTAGTGTGCTGTAGGTTTTGAAATGTAAGTGGTGAATGCTCAGTGGGTACAAATTCATTGTGCTGTGCATTCAAACAAGAGGAAAACCTTCTGAAGTTTTGGAGTTCCCTATTAAGATAGTACCGTATCTTAGTCACTAAATTAGACATGTTGCGAGCAAAACTTCAGAAGCAATTTTAGCTAATTGATGACAAATGCACTCTTGAAAATATATATTACATTTTCTTATCTTACCCTTGTTCTCTGGGGTCCCTCCTTCCTCTGGTTTACAACTGAAGCAGAAAAGGGTTGGAGTCCTGGAACCTTGACAACTTTAAACACTTTGCCTACTGAGAAGCCATCAATGATAAAGGTTAGAAATGAATATTATTGATAACCTTGCTGTACACATAATTCCTGTGCAAAAAGGAGTATCATTCTCATTCAGAAACAATTAATTTTCCCCTCTGACACAATGGTTCAAAGCAACCTCAGCCTTTTAAATATGAATAAGCATAAGTTTAGAATATGCAACTATTAGGCTATTCCAACATACACAAATGATATAGAGAGGTCTTTTTTTAAATGTCCATGGAACTTCTGAATTTAAAAGTGTCACAGTCACAGATGAGGAGTATGTGCAATTCTGGAGATTTCTATTGGCTCCAACTGAATCAGAGAGGGTAAACGAGACATGTAGTAATAACAACACTTTATAGTAAGGAATATAAATTTTGGAATGCAATATTTTATTTGATTCGCCAAGCAATATACTCTACAAGTCCAATTACTGTTTAGTTCAAGATAGACAATGCAAATGCATTACCTGTACACGCAGTATGTAAATGAATTAGTGGACAATATGCAATGGAAATGGACATCCAAAAATAAATTAGCTCACCGAACTGCAGCATTGCCCTGAAACTAAACAGATTCCTTTGACATTCAATCTGCAAAAGCCTGATGATGATTTGCAAAATGTTGTTTTGATAGTGGAGGGAGCATGTGAAATGGAAAAGAACTGAACTTGTCACTGTCATCTGAATCCATCCAGTCTGCAGAACAAAGGGGTATTTAACTAAAATATGAAACTGACATGCTAACACTGCATTACTTTCTCAGGTTTACAAAGTAAAAATTTTTAAACTGTATTTTTAAACTTTGAGCATTTCTTATGACACCCACAGCTTAAGTGATTCAGATAATGTAATCTAACCATCATTAGAAACCATGAAATTACAATTCCTCCGGGATGGATATTTATCTCTCTGTTACATACAGAAAGGCGATTAATTAGTAGCTCTTTCAGTGTTTCACATTACTGCGTACTAGGACTGATTAAAATCTAACTACAGAACAGCTATAATAGCTAACAAATAAATTGAGGAAAGTTTATCTGGGGCAAGGAAAAGAATCTTAAAAAGAAAACTTTTTTTTAAAAAGCATATCCTTTTAGAAGTAGAGCACTTCAAAGCCAAACCATAGGCTTCCTCTAACTTCCATTGTACACTGAAATAATTACAGTTATACCATTTTATAGCAACCTTGACATTTGTGTCAAATAATTTTGAAAGTGGTAACATTAACAAAATAGACATTAAAATTATAGGCATTATACAGCTTACATACAGAATGTGACATATGAAGTATTGGTTCAAATTACTTACTCTGAAGTGTAAATCAAAGTGCTTGGCCATCCTGGGTATATGTGCGTGTGTACTACTCACACATACTGTATATAATACACATACACTATCGACCAAAATCATCTCTCTAGTTCAACATCACTGACTTGAATGGAATTACACAAAGGCATGTAAATTTGGCCTGTGCGCATGTATGTATTTCCAAGGGTTTCACACATGACAAACAAATTTGGGTACCTTAAATTCCGGGTAAATTAACTGACACACCTTAAAGGTTCATGATTTTCAAAAGGCACTTTAGGAAAATATTGAAAGTGTTTGTAGTCAGGCAGCTCAAGAATTGATGAATCTAAGATCACCAGTGGCTTTTGAAAATCTGTCCATATTTTAGATGTGTACATACATACATATATATATATATATACACACACACACACACAAAGTCTGGAGGAGCAGTGATATAAAACTTTAAAAGAGAATCCAAACCTGTCTGGGGAAACAGTGGACTTTTTGTTTTAATTTGGACCAGGGAAACAAAAGGTTGGATTGCCTAATGTGAACCCAGAAGTCCCATTCAAAAAATCTCCAATCTGCCTCAGCAAATGCTTCTGAATTTTATATCAGAACAGATCACACCCAGCTCATACATTCTGTTTTGTGGTGGGTAAATGCAACGGAATAACTAGAAAGACTTTTAAAACAAAGTGTAAAAAAGGGGAAAGGATACCTTATCCTCTGTTCCCAATCCCAAATAACTGAACCAATGATTCCTAACCCTCTATATTGGGGCATGTATCATGTATATACTGCTCTCTTCTGGCTGCCTATACACATTTTTATATGCAAAATATTATTAAAAAGTGAAATAAAAGGCTGCGTAAACTGAGGGTAATGGAGTCATCTTCGTGGCCTTGTAGCTAAAATGTGACCCTCATTCTACTCTTTCATAATTCACCTCCAACACAAGTAAACAGGAACTCCTTCAATATTTCATTATGTTTTCCTATATACCTAGCACAGCTTTAGGGTGCCTGGAGTTGATGTTTGGTGGCAGGAGCATGGCACCTCATATTTATCAAGCTGGAGATAAACAGAACTATCGATTGGCAAGTACAAGACGTACAGTACAAGGTAACCAATACTGTTAATACAAATGAATTTGTGCACTTAGCTATTTTTTACCTTAACCAAGAGCTGAATTTCATATTCTTAGCAGATGTAGCAAGGACAGCTAAAATAAGTACAGAAGATTTCAGAAAAGCACACATGCTCACACTCGCAACAGCCAGTGTAAGGCCCAAATTGTTTACACCATCATTCACAGTGTATTTTGGGGGAGTTTTCTGACCTGTGTTATACAAGAGGTCAGACGACATGATCACAATAGTTCTTCTGGTCTTGGAATCTATGAAAATAACTTTCAGCAGATCTGGTTTCCTCTATTGCAGTGGCAAGAGGAAGAACAATTTAAGCGATAGTCCAAAATGTAGAATTTATCTACAGACCAGATCATGAAAGTCCTTACTCTGTTTTGCCCAGTCAAAACTCCCCCTGATCTTAATGGGAGAAAGTACATCAAGGTTTGGCTGTATAAAAGAGGAACAAACAACTGAACCGTGCTAATTTGTCACATTCTCTATTTTATGTCTCCTCTTTAATGGGAATATTATCCAATCCAGAGGATTAACATAATACCTACTTATAGTGCCACTTAGGCCCTATTTTGACATTTTCACTGGGATTTAAGTGGTACAAGGGGTTTGTGCTAAGGTTCTCGGCATAGAGAAAGAATTTTACCCTAGGTGTGGGACCTGGTATTTTCAGGGCAGGAGTAGAGTTCTGATGCCATGTGTGTGAGAAACACTAGTGTGCTTCCTTTGCTAGAACAGAGGAAAAAAACTTCTGCCTAGTGTAGAGATATCCATGACAATTAATTCTTGAGTTTCCAGAGAGGCTTTAAGAAACTACAGGCAGAGCAGACAAGTTTCAATCCATGTATCAAAGCACTTCAAGACAGAGGAAACAACATACAAGCTAAGAAAGAACATCTATCTTTGAGTCTCCAGATCTTTTCAATACAAAAAAAGCTGTTAAAAATCAGTAGAATGGAATCCATTAGGCTTTTACCAATTCTTGTTTGATATTTATTTCAAGCATGACCATCCTATGTGTAATAATGTAGAATATATACACTTTGCACTTACACAGCACATTTCATCCAAGGATCCCAAAGCACTTTACAAACACATTAAGCTTCAGAATAACCCTGTAAGGTAGGTAAGTACTATGACAACAGATGGATAAACTGAGGCAAAGAGTGGGCTTTGTGACTTACCCATGGTCTCACAATATGTCAGTAGCAGAGTCAGAACTAGAACGTCAGAGTCTCCCTCAGCACTAGCAGTAGACACAGTCCATCCTGAATACAGGTCAGGTATATCATAATCCAAATTTTCAAAAGTGTCCATTAATTTTAGCTGCCCAACCTGAGATACCTAGACCCTGATTTTCAGAGGTGCTGAGAAGCTGCAGTGCAACTTAAGGCAATAGGTACAAGACAAGTGTTCATCTTTAGGAATCAGGTCCATGGAATCTCAAGGTGGGTACTCTGAACCCAAAATCAGAAGGCACTCCTGAAAATGTGGATGACCAGGTCCAATCATCTGACTTCCCGAAGGTAGGTTTTTTTAGAATATTTCTGAAAAAAAGGACCTAACTGGTTTTTATGTGATTTACCCTTCCCCCATAGAAAATTCTGCTTTACCATTGCAGTGAATGGTCTTCCCTTGCTTATGGCACCACTTCTTGTTTTAACCTTCCCATTTTATGGCATTCACCAGAGTAAATACTGCTAATATAAATATTGCTAAGTAAAATAAATGAGTTCAACTCTGAACAGATGCACAGGTGCAGAGAGAGGTACAAAGTTTTCCTGGGCACACCGTTCTCGGCATTTACATCACCTGATCACATGCTGTACCCCAGTTGGGTATTGAAGGTGCACTTGAGCGGGAGACACCCACATTCAAAAGGAGCCTTTGTTCTCTCTTGGAGCACTCTGAACTTGTTGCATACATCCTTTACCTGGCTGTTAGGTGAGACTATAATTATCTCAGTAATATATGGCTGATTCTCCATTGCCAACACCTCACACAACCAGGTATACTTGTGCAAAGTGGGTGTCCTATGCTACCAGATCAGAATGGTGACATTTTACAATCACTTAGAGGTGCGAGGCAATAGAGTGTCATACTGATGTGTGTGTGCATGGACAGTAGCTAGCACAGCAGAGTTCAATCCCTCAAATGGGGCTTCTACAGGCTATCTCAGTACAAAGAATCCATAGAAATAAATAAATACAGGCAACAAATACAGCTGTAGTGCATTTGTGCTGCTATTACGTTTTTCGCTGTGGTGACAGTCATAGAGTTTAATTAATCCATTGAGCAGTCATAGTAACTTTTACTAGACAATAGGGTGATTGAACAGGTGAAGGGGCTGAATGGCAGAAGCCAACAAAATAGCAAGGGCTTGTACTTGGGCCAAAGCAAAGGTAGCTACAATGGCACTCAGAACACCATTGACATGCAGAAGCAGGGCTTATCATGTGAACATCTTGCTTACAAAAAAGCAGTGAAAACCCCCTTTTCCCCCCGGTACAATTTTTAGCTGGGCTTTTTGACATTGTTATGAAGACACTTTTTGTTTTAAATATATAAACTTTCCCCTTCCTAGCATCCCTGTATTGTAGAGTGGGTATCCAGCTAATCATTGAGGGTTGTAAGAACCTGAATCTCTTGGAATGAGAAAGTGAAGGTTACAAAAATCTGGCTAGAACTCATGCTACCCCATGTAGGACCTCAGAATTAAACTAAGTAAATCTCTATAGAGCTGAAAACAGGGAGAGAAGGATGGGTGGTG